>NC_085100.1:1325209-1385209 GCF_963422355.1 Corticium candelabrum
ATAAAAAGAGGTGCTCCTGTCATACAAGATGATAAACATCCAGTTCAGAGAGGTCCAGTGGCCGTCGACAGGTGGGAACACATGTACTCCAGATAGAAGCGAGTGTGTGTCCATTTAATTTGTAATTGCAATTTAGGACTCCGAGCAACAATTTTGTTGAGCGCCATGCAAGTATGCCAAACACCCCATGCTCTTATTATTCATGATTTATAATGTTCAATGATGTAGGCATTATGATGTTCAACACAGTTGCATTATCAAAGCGCCAGTCAGTTTCCTCTCTGGATGACCAAAGACACCCTCATAGCCCTCAAAGGTTAGCCAATCACACTCCTACAGCCAATACTAAGTTTCTGCAGCACTCGGAGTTACCGATGCATTACCTTACCAGTATCAGTTGATAAGGCTAATAACGAGATGACTTGTTGATGTGACCTCTACCAATGACAGTAGCGTGTGTAGCCTCTAACACGGTAGAGTATGGACGTGTTTTATTGCCAAAATGTGTGCAACACTCTCAAGTTTTAAATGTAATACAACTTCACTACAAATGGAGATTGTGGAAAAGAAGAAGCATAACCGGTAGATACATGAAACAGAGAGAACACAAGAAAGGAAAGCAAGCAATACCAATAGGCAATGGAGAGAGAAGCGAATTAAAGGGAATAAGAATTTGACAATCACGATACTGTGCAGAATCTTTGTGGTATGACTCCATACACGCAGTATGGTAGATCCCTCCCTATAATGCACCCAGATGTGTGTACATGACATGATGTATAGTGTAACTGTATTCTATTTGTCTAGTTTGTCAAGTGTGCACGATACAGACAGATCAAGTAAGAGCACACACAATTAGCTGGACATCCAGCTGTTTCGTCCATCCAACCATTCTTTCCATTTTATCATTAGTTGTAATGTCTACAAGCAAACCCAACAGCAGTGCAACAACCAAGGGTAGCAGCTCTACTCTTCCTAATCCATTTCTACAATCGGAATTACTCTCATTCAACTCAAAGATGGCTTTAACTCAAAAGAGAAGTCATGGGATCTCTCCACGTGGTTTCCAGGACAAACCCCTCAGCTTACACGAATACCAAAGGAGAGCAAGTCAACAGAAATGGCACAGATCTCAACACCAGCAACAGCTTGAAAAGCTCCTGGATGAGTACGAGGTATTGCTAGTAACAATAGTGCCATTTTGAGCTTGACATGATGTGATAATGTGGCTGGTTAGAGGCAGAGTTTAAGTTCTGCAAACTCTCCATTTGTTATGAATCATCAGCGAAGTATGTCTCATGAAGATTGCATCATTGAAAATGTGAAATCTGAGGCTATAAGTACATCCAATCATTCATTTTTTCATTTGAAAAAGTAATTTTATTATATGAACAGTTAAATGGTATTGTTGCTAGTAATTGATTTAATTTTTGTTTACAGAAAGAAGGCTACTAGTAGTCGGTTACCTGTAAGAGGCACAAGGAGTGCCCCAAGTTCTGCAAGGTCACGTCATGTTATGCTAAATGGTTGCCTGACACTCTCCCTCCCTCCCTCGCTCTCCCTCCCTCCCTCCCTCCCTCCCTCCCTCTCTCTCTCTCTCTCTCTCTCTCTCTCTCTCTCTCTCTCTCTCTCACACACACACACACACACACACACACACACACACACTGTTGCTGACTTTGGCATTCAATTTTAGTTCACCACCTCCAGCAAGTGGAGTTCTCAGTGAATTAAACTTTAACGAGAAACGAAATCTCAGCTGCAAAGAGGAAGACATGTTCACCGAAGCAGACAGCATTCTACCCGTGAGTCAAAATTTCTCAAAATTCTTCAAACTTACAGTTTACTACAATTATAATATTATGTTTTTAGAGTTTGTCAGTTGGAGTAGCATTAGATCAATACACTGATGACTTATCAACAAATCTATGTAGTCAGCCTATACCAGAAGACAACACACTACATAATGACACTCAGGATCTCTCATTTGATGACTTCATTGGAGATGACAGTTGTATAGACCATACCGTCAAATCTGACTTATAAAATATCATAGTGTAGCGCAGCTAGATGCAAAACAATATGTCAATACAAAGTACATTAATTCATTAAAATAATATCCCAAATCACACCACACAAGTGATATCATCAATGATATTGATGACGTTATACAATGACATCATAAAAATTACGTCATACAATATCAAAAATGACGTCATACATAAGTAATATCATACACCTGGGGATCCCCACTTGTCTGCAAGCCACATTAACATGTGGCCTTCATCTTCGTCTACCGGTATCAATTCTGGGTAGCGTGACTGGTCTTGGTCAACCAAACCAAAGAGACCTGAACCGCAGCTGAGAACAGCCGCTCGACTGATCTTGTTTTTGAATGGGCAGCTTGTTAAGTCTAATGTTGAGTATTCTGATGCGGAATCCGCTTCAATTAATGTTGCTGTCTCATCCCGTTTGTAACTGTACTCAGCACTGAGAAGGTATGACACTCTCTGTCGCAAGTCAGGTTCGAAAGGAATCAAGCAACGAACGGCTCTTGCATGAGGCAACATTGTAGCAAGCGTCCGCATAACAGGAATGTCGACAATGATTACGTGGCCACCACCAGTGCCAATGAACAAGCAGCCAGCATGGATGAGCATGGATGTTACTCTGCTGTCTCTAGTGCTTGAGGTTGTCTCTTTGAGAATAGAGTGACAGTCAATTTGTTCCACTTTCTGTTGTGTTGACGCATTCCACTGATATACAAACCGACTGCCATGCGACGAGCACCACACGTACCTGTTATGTTGATCGATGTTGTCGCCACGTTGACATTCACTCGTAACCAAACATTTCACAAAATCACCCGATCGCTTTTCCTCGTCTCTCGTGTTCAGTGTTCCCTTCACGACATCTTGTGATGATCCACCAGCCACCAGACGTTGACTATCTAGGATTGCCATTTGACCGCTTTGAAGACCAGCCCACACCTCAATCAATCCATCTCCTTGAGGTATAGCGACCATACAGTGAACTGGTCCAATTGTAACACCCAAATCATGTTGCATTACAAGTCGTAGTCTAAGAGAGCAATGAGACACGGGTGACAATGATAAATTACTTGAAGTCCTACGATCAGAACTGTGATTGATGACATCGCGAAATACAACCAGCGTGCCGTCATCCTGTGCTACGAGGACACACCCAAGATCCTTGATATGAATGATTGCCAAAATGGCTTGACAAGTTTGGAATTTCTTCTGGTCAGCAAATGGATTCGAATCGAATTCTTCGTTACATGTAATTGGCCACTGTTGTAGTAGTGTGCGTGATTTTATGGAGTAGACAAACAGTCCGTGTTTCTCAGTGCCCACCCACATTGTGCTTTGCACGCAGCACATTGCTTGGCCGCGAGACGGGCATTTCAAAGCAACCTACAAGCCAAGTATGCCACATGTCAAGAGCAATAGACATTGCCAAGTATGTAACATGTCAAGAGTAAGAGACATAGCCAAGTGTGTAACACGTCAAGAGCAAGAGACATTGCCATATGCATGCTGTATGAACAGTCTACACTACAGTCTTCACTTCAGACATGACTCGTCTGCTAAAATTTACTACCGTATTCGCCCGTAATAACGCCCATACCGAAATAACGCCCATGCCCATATATACGCCCATGTGCGACAAATCAGAACTTTCCAACTTTCAGCCCGAAAAAACGCCCGTGCCCAACTATACGCCCATGCCCAAGTATAAGCCCAGGACACGCATGCGCAGACAAAACAAAATGGGGTCAGAAGAACATTCGTCTCCATCTGTGTGCGTTTGATGAGCTGGTGTCAGTGTTCAGTGAAAGTGGTTACCGCTAGACTCATGTCTTTGGTGCAATTACCAACCCTGATGCTCTTGACGGGCTTCAGGCCGACCACGTGTGTTTAGTGTTTAGTTTCTGCATGTATGTTGATGCTGCATGTAAGGATACCAGTACCTTTGATCTTGCAAACGAATAATTGCAAGCATTTGTGGTATTTCTGTCTTCAAGTATTTTAGATGATGACTGGCCAAACGACAGCATTTTGTGACCATGTATACGTATATGCCTAGGACCGAAATAACGCCCATGCCCTAGTATACGCCCAGAAAAGTGTTTCTTTTCTATACGCCCAGGGCATTATTACGGGCAAATACGGTATAAATTTTTTCCTCAAATCTAGCTATTAAACACTGTAAAATAATCTAAAAATTACAATTTAACACTTTAATTCAATTAATTTATACAATGGCAGAAAATATATCGCAAATCATGTAACTGCATGTTACAAAGTTTTAGTTATAAATAGTAAAACAAGTGTAATTTAACAACTAAAACATATAATGTTTACATTCAATCAACCTTCATCTGTTGTATGTCACTTTGACGTGTGCACATAACATAACCCTAAAGCCCTGTTCACAATACCTACATTGGCACCAACGTAACGAGACGAAATGTAGTGAACGTAACAAACGTTCGGTGGGTGATGTTCACAATTTAGCGTAGGCCAACATACAAAAACGTGACGTTGCGATAGCAGACACCTCTTTTCAAGCATTGCTCTTGGCAATAATGTCTTTGTATGCACAGGAAGTCACTTGCCACAAGCAAGGGTAGCTTTTGACAGCTTCAACTAGCTTCTCCTGCATAGTTTACAAATTGGTGTGTGCTACCATAACCATGCACGTGATTCCTTGCACCATTGCTATTGGTCAAACATTCCGTTTCGTACACCAACGTAATCCAACGTACCCAACATAACGTAACGTAACGTGGCGAAGAATAAGCCGGTTCACAATAAAACTTTCGTTACGTTCGTTACGTTCCGTTAGTGCCAACATAGATGTTGTTTAAGGTTTGCATGTGAGTCAAGTCATGCATGCATCATAACAACTGAAATATCTGCACGTCAGGGACAACAGCACAAAGCCACATCAACTTGATTTCTTGTTTCACGAGCTTGACCAACTACCCACATAGTTGCAGCAAAGTTTCATTATGATAATATTGATGAGGCATGCGCGTTAGGAATCCCAGCAAATGTCGACATTTTTACATTCATGTCGTCTGCTGTCCAGTCTCTTATTTGAAGATTTGCTGCAAATTGTCGCAGATGCTTTGATTTCTGTGACCTTCATCACCCAGCAAGTACAAGTCTGCAGTAGTCCCAAGTTTGCTGATTCTGCGCATACAACTGGACAAAATGTCCATACATCTGGGCAAACCGCAACTTTGCAGTATAATATGAACGCTCTTGTCCAACATAAGTTGACCAACAATGTCAGAGCCTCTGAAGACAGTATGAAGTAGCTCTAATGTCATCATGTCACAGAGAAGCAGCGTTTCTAACTGACAAATCAATCAACTGTGACGAAACCTGAATTCCCTATTGCAGGTACCAACCAACAGTGTGTGGGACATCATATTTTATGAAAGAAAAAACAAACGACCCAAAAAGTCTAGTTATCACGTGAAACAACCAATCAACCTGATGTAGCTCACCGTAACATCCTATCACCTTGATGTGTGTAAGTAACAACATTAGTACATAAATCTTACTTCAACTTTAGTTGTCTTGTTGAAACATTCCACAATGCTAATCTGACCAATTGAATTGCTCAGCCAAACCTCCAAATAGCGTTGATCATCACTAGAAAACAAAATGTCCTCCTCCTCCTCGCTTATCTGACGTGGTGCTATACACCCAGTCATGATTGTCAGCTTCTTAGTGACTCGTACGTGATGAACGAGTCGAAGAAAGAGTTCTGATTGCAAGACTCGCAGCACCTGAGTGAAATCAGGTCGTTGGGCTGGATCTTGTGTCCAACACCACCACATCAATGTGTGAACTGTGAAAAAATTTCGACGGTACTGCACACAACACAAGACAACACACAACTCACTATATGTGCAAAACCATGCAGAACTGAGCCACTGGGAAGACATACTTTGACTGAGACTTTTGGTCTTTTGCCTTTCAAGTATCTCAAACTAACACCAGCACTGACATCTTGAAATGGTTTTTCAAGAGTTAAGAGTTCGTAGATCAACAATCCGTATGTAAAGATATCAGCCTAAACAATTTGAATTCATATATAAAATAGTACAATAAAAATAACAAAATAAAATAATAAAATAAAAATAATAAAATAAAGGAGACGGATGACATTACTATGATGTGGAATACCACCATCCCCACTGCCAAGAACATCAAAGCCAATCGTCCAGACATCTGTCTCAGAAATAGGAAGACAAACACTTGTCTTCTTATTGAAATCAGCTGTCCTGCTGATGGCAACATTGGCAAGAAACATGCTGAGAAGTTGACGAAGTACAGCGACTTGCGAGTGGAGATAAGCCGCATGTGGCATTGTCGAACACTGGTGGTTCCGGTGGTCTTGGGAGCTTTGGGTACAGTGCACGCAGGTATTGCACGGTGGCTGGACATTATTCCAGGTCATCACAACCTGCAGCACTTACAGAAAACAGTGCTTCTGGAATCTACTCGGATCCTTCGTAAAGTCATGTCTTCTTTCTAGACAGCCGTGATGGTCTAAGTACTTCTGAAGCAGGGTTTGCTTCCGGTACTTGCAATAGACTTTACAAACCAGACTGATCTGGTTGAGCACGACATAATAAATAAATAAAAATAATAAAATAAAAATAGTAAAATAAAAATAGTAAAATAAAAATATAAAATAAAAATAGTAAAATAAAAATAGTAAAATAAAAATAGTAAAATAAAAATATAAAATAAAAATAGTAAAATAAAAATAGTAAAATAAAAATAATAAAATAAAATAATAAAATAAAATAATACAATAAAAATAATAAAATAAAAATAGTAAATGAAAAAATAGTAAATAAAAATAGTAAAATAAAAATAGTAGAATAAAAATAGTAAAATAAAAATAGTGAAATAGAAATAGTAAATAAAAATACTAAAAATAAAAATAATAAAATAAAATAATACAATAAAAATAATAAAATAAAAATAGTAAATGAAAAAATAGTAAATAAAAATAGTAAAATAAAAATAGTAGAATAAAAATAGTAAAATAAAAATAGTGAAATAGAAATAGTAAATAAAAATACTAAAAATAAAAATAATAAAATAAAAATGATAAAATAAAATAGTAAAATAAAAATACTAAAATAAAAATACTAAAATAAAAATAATAAAATAAAAATAATAAAATAAAAATAATAAGAACAATAAACACATTAGTATGTATCTGATGTTGCATCACATATGTTGCCCTGTGTATGTAGAGCAAGTCAATTCAAATATATTGTTGTATATAATTAAAAAATAAAAATAAATAATAAAATAAAATAACAAACTAATAAAATTCTAAAAATAAATCAATTATGTATAGACATACTTCAAAATAATATAATTCAATGTTAAAAGATGACAGACACCTTATTGATTCAAAAATCGTCTCACCTCAACAGAATACGCTTCTCGTCCTGCATGTTGCACAATCTCAGGTGCCAAGTAGTTTGGGTTTCCTTCCAGCTTCCCTGGTCTGATACCAAACGACGAAATGAATCGACTAATGCCGTAATCGGCAACCTTCACGTGCACTTGGTTGGGTTGATCACAACCTGGCTGAGGAAACTTCCACACCAGAACGTTATCAACCCTCAAATCGCGATAGATGATGTTCTGCTGGTGAACGTGCTGCATGCCACTTGCAACCTGCCGAAGAACCTCTCGTAAAGTGTACGGCAATATCTGGCAATTTGACTGACGATATTCGTCTGTGATGTTCTTGAGGTCGCCACCTGGTGCATAACGAGTGAGCATCCACAGTGGGTTGATGCACAGGCCGTAGAGAGGCAGCACGTTCGGGTGATGAAGAGTCAACATGACGGATATTTCAGCGCGAACAATGTTGTATAGTTGAGTCGCTTTCTCGGCATCCGTTTCGTTGCTGAGCCGGTCTTTCAAAGCTTCGTCAAATGTTTTAATTGCAATGTCGTCTCGTAGGTCATGACTGTCACGTCGCTTGCTTTTTGTCGTCGTCGTCATGTAACCCTGAAATACATTACCGTATCCACCCTTACCCAACTGCTTGCCCTGCACAACCAACGACTTATCAACTCGCAGGGAATACGGCAAGTCTTGAAATATCTACACACAAACATGCACATTAGGAAGACATCGCTAGAAATGCTGTATAAACGTACAACATCAGGTGCTAGCAAGTCAACCGTTGCTTCGGCGTGACTAGGGCAGAGCTGTGGCAATTGAGGAGAACCTGGTGCCAGCTGCTCCAAATAAACGTGAGAAATGCACGCCGAAAGAGAAACATAGTTAATATTGCATGAGCTATCGCTCATGTTTTGGGCTAATCCTGAAATTTCAAAGCTTGAATGAGCTTTAGGCATCTCAATAATTTGCCAGTTAGTTTCCCCATCAAAAGTGTTTGATTTCTCCTTCTGGAAACGATATGATGGACAATTGTCAACGCTCACTTGACTACCAATGGTTACAAGGTTTTTGTCACGTCTATTCCCAATTCGTTCACTGTGTACAAATTTCTTCTTTCTATCAGACGAGACAACGTTCGACATTGGGTCAAACACAGGCTCCTTGTTTACATCAGATACACAGTTGAGGCAGGGAATAATTCGTCTCACAGTTGAGTTGGAATGGTGCGATGCACCGGGTTGTAACCCTTCATACCAATCTCCCAGCAACGTGTCAACATGATATGCTCCTTTACTGAGAAGAAAAGCTGCCATCTGTGAGAAGCACTGGTTACGTGCCAAAAGGTCTTTGTTAGCTATTCGTTCGTTTTGTGATTGAAGTCTTTGGAGGTTCCTTCCTTGTGATCGAATGCGTGCGAATTGTTGCCTTGAGTGACTCTCGTGACTAACTTGTCGCTTCAAAGGCAATGGTGCTGTTGTCACTCTAATGCTTTCGACTGAGAGCAGCTGGCTTGCAGCTGTTGGAGATCGATCTCTTGAAAACTCTCTTGCAAATGTCGCTGGCTGCTGATTCTTCACCAGTGTGGTGAGAGCAGACGAAAAGACAGCAATTTCCAAGCAACAGGCGCCGTCAATTTTCGTATCATTCCCATCTATTTTGATAGAAATTGAATTATTGCCCAACGACATGACCCTAGCAGACTTGTTATTATTCCATCGGTGGTGGAGAGTACTAATGGGGTATCCTTCGAGAGTCAAGACGGTGACACCATAAACTTTCATACTGATTCCTTGCCGCCAGCAACTCCACTGAATAATATCAGAGTTGACGTCGTTGATACCACTGTCTGCAATCAGTTTCTTCATCGTGTGCTGAATTGATTTGTCAGTGAATATGCGAGACACTAGACGAGGCCAAAAGCCACTGACATGAAATGGAACTACGTAGATCCGGTAAAGCTTACGAGGCAGCCTCTTAACTGGAGACGACAACACATTGTATGACATCCCTGAGGCATTTGAGTTTGACAATTTTGATTGTTGCCGACCAAATGTAATGCCAGAAGTGACACGACTATTCTTCCGTTGTTCTGGCTGATGACCTTCAACTGTCTTGTCTAGAGACTCCACAAAGCTTTGTGGTCTTACTTCTCCACTCTGGGAAATTGACTCAAACGATGAAGAAGCGAATGACTCAGAGAGGGTCAAAGACTCACAAGACAAACACACAGCCTCATTGGCACTGACAGGAAGGATGGATGGAATAAGCAGCCGGTCGCCGTCAATTCGTAAGGCGACTTCAAATTTCTCCAGCAACGCGATGTATTCGTTGTGAAGATGAGCAGGAAACTCGTTACCCCGAAACAGCTGCTGTAAGTTGTTGATATTTAGGATGCCATTCTTGGCACAAGGGTTGGCTGCTTGTAGACCCACTACTTTAGATGCCATTCGACACAGCCACTGTGGATCAATAAAATAGAGATCCTTCAGTAGTCGACCTTTGTAGTTCAGCAAAACACCTAAATACATAAATATTAACTTGCTATAGTAGGCACATGTGTGTGTGTGTGTGTGTGTGAGAGAGAGAGAGAGAGAGAGTGTGTGTGTGTGTGTGTGTGTGTGTGTGTGTGTGTGTGTGTGTGTGAGTGCGCTTGTGTCTGTGCATGTGTCTTAGCTTACCATTATCATGCAGAAACTGGGTAGCATGGTCAAGCTCCTCGCTATTCTCAACCAAACGTTTAGCCCCTGGGCCTCCTTCATCAATTTCAATCTTGTCTTTCAGAAGGTCTCTACACAACAACACAACAATCAACCACACAGCTCACAACCAACTACAACAATCACATACAAAAACTGTTTGTTGCTAATAACAGGAGGTCTACCACTCTTGTCCCATTCACACTTCAATTTTGTCACTGTTTTTTCAAGCCACAAGTAGCTTGATGGAACCATCTGCTGCAACATTGGCTTCCCACTGGTTCGTTCCGAGTAACTTCCTGCAACACAAATTATACCATCATTTCCTAAACAAACATAGAGAATTCTTGCACCATACCACGAGCGTCTCTCATTTCACAAGCAATTTCAAAAAGCTTCGTTCGCAAAACTTTGATGTTTTTCAGCTTGTTCACCAGAGACACCTCAATGTGACCAACAACACTTGAGAAACTATTACGACTCGGAGACTTGTATCGACGTCTCAGCTCACCAATCAGCATTTGAAGGTGCACACTAGCATCAGATCGTCGTTCTATTACATCTAAATGTGTACCAACAATTAGCACTGGTGATCCAGGCGCACACGCTTGAATGTTTGCCAGCCAAGATGCTAAGCTCTCAATGCCTTCCTCCCCATCCGCCAAGTTCCACAGCACAAGATAAATAGACCGATGTGTGAGGAAACACTGGTGTGTGGCATAGTATTCCTCGTGGCCAGCAAAATCCCAAATCCCGAATGTTATTGGATCTTCTTTGCTGTATAAACCTTTTCCCGGTTTCAGTACAATCTCACTGATCTCAATGCCGACAGTTGCTGTAGTCGTCTTCTCCCGCAGTCTGCTGTCTGTGAGAAAGATTCTCTTAAAACTGTCATAGTTGACAAGTCGATGAACGAGAGTCGACTTGCCTTTCTTTGCCAATCCAACAACCATTAGCTTCATTCTGCGATAGAGTTGTGCTCCGACTTGACGGTGACGAAGAAAATTAATGATTCGTTTTGCTCCTTTGTTCATCTCACTTTGTGGGAGATCAACAAGATCAAGTCCATCCAGACTCAATGTCAAGAGCTCATTTAAACAGATGAGATCAGGTGATAGCTTCTTAATGTTCGCATTGTCTGACACCTTCAGCACTCTCAGCTCCTTCAGATAACAAATGTGACGTGGAAAAGCAACGAGTTTGTTGTTGCAGAGTTCTAGAGTATGTAGATGTGGATAGAGTGCGATGACCATGCGGTTTTCAGTCCCATCTCTGTCTTTGTCCTCCTTCACTTGAACTAGTTCCATGTCACACAGCTGATTGTTTCTCAGCTGTAAGAAACCTAGATTTATCAGCACATCGTGACGCTGATGTCGACATTGGGAACTGCCTCCAGATGGTATTTTGTCATCGACAAGGCAAGTAGGTGTTGTACGTCTCTCACATAGTGTCGTTTGGATAAAATTTGACTTTGCATTCAAATTTTCAATTGACTGGGGCAGCATGGCAACTGGATCTATTGCTTCAAATTTGTTGAACGAAATGTTGAGTCTCTTGAGGTTTGGAGCAAGACACGGAAAACCAAGAGGCAAACTCATTAGCTTGTTGTGAGACACATTCAAGACAGTGAGTGATGACGATTTACAGTGCGTACCGTGTTCACCATCTGCATCTGTCTCATCTATGCTTTCACTCACCGTGTAATTGTAAGCTCCAACAGTAGGTGTCCGATGTTTCAGTGATGGATCAGAATCGTGTTCATGTGATGGGACTGTGTCACCAACAACCAACGTCGGTGTTCCGCTTCCTGTTGACAAAAAATGGTGAGACGCCAGACTCTTCGCCGGAAGTGTTTGCAACAACTGTTTCTGTTTTGCTTGCAATTGGTACGACCCCTGTCTACCACCAGATCCTGAAGTGGATGTGAAGATATCAGGAGGCAGCACATCCTCTGCAATCTCATCGCTCTCATCAATGCTTGATGATGGTGACACAGTTGATCTTGTGTCACTGCCGTTGCTTTGTATATTCGAACTGCTTGTACCCGTTTTCCTCAACATGTCAGATTTGACATATCGAAGTGTCTTGTTTTCCCTTTCATTGCAGCTCTTGTTACCAAGATCTGTCAATGACCTCGCTTTTCTAATACCCTTGCTCTTAGCTAACTCACTCACTCGTAAATGCAAATTTGAAGGAGTTGGAGGAGTCGTCGGCATCATGCTTGTCATGTAATCTCCGCATGGACCTGGCAGGCGTGTTATGCTATTTTTCATTAGATTAAGTTCACTCAATGAGTGTGATGACCAAACGTTATCAGGAAGTTTGGCGATCATGTTTGCTGATGCAAACAACGTTTGGAGATTAGGAAGCTCAAAGAGCTCTCTTGGTAAATCGGTTAGCTTATTCTTACTGACAATAAGTTTGGAGAGCTTCTGACACGGAAGGATTCCCTTCCTTGAGGCACCAGCCGTGATCCACGGATCTTCTTCTTTCGATAAATGACTGCATGATAAGATGGCTTTCGTATCATAAAGGTACGTCAACTTGTTGTTTGCAAGGCTCAGCGTAGTCATCTCTGTCATAAAAAAGATTTCAACCGGAACCGTAGTCAGTTGATTTTGAGACAAATCAAGATAAGTGACACAAGAAAGGGATGCTAGAGTGACATCCACTCCGACTGGTGGTGTAATTCCTTGCATGTCACGAAGCTGCTCAGCCGCTTGGATGAGCCACTGGCGTGTGATATGTGGAAGGTTCCGTCCTTGCCAGTTAATCTCATTTGGCTCGGCGGTTTCTAAATCACAACAATCGCCAACTAACCTGAAGAGAAGCAAAGCAACTATGTCTTCTCGTTTGTACTTGAAAGCTGCAGCTAAAGCTTCGGTCATGTCAGCACACTGGTTGTGTTTTAGCAAAACTTTCGTTGTTTCCATGTAGCCATGCTCTACGGCAGCAGTTAGAAGGCCACGCACTGTGTTGTGAGAGATAGCAGGGTCACTGCATACGTTACACACTGTCTCTCTAAAGTACGAAGACTTATCAAAGATAAGATCAAGAATGAGATGTCTGTTCTCCTCTGCAGCTTGCATCAACACAGTTCTTTCTGTGCCATCAACTACAGTAAAATCGATCATCAAATGGTTAGAGATTCCTGTTCTCAGTTCATTGCTCATTTCCTGTTCAAGAATTCTCGATATTTCTCTTGAAAAATCCAACATTGTTCGCACCACATTCTCATGTTGGTTCAATACAGCCAAATGAAGTGCAGTATGCCCAGAAAATCTTTGTTCATTGATATCAAGCAGCTGTGGATCATAATCAACTCGGTCAACAGCAATAATGTCACTTTTGATGCTAACACAATCAAGACCGTTGCAACTCAGCCATATTGCTGTATAACATTGAAGCAAAAAACGAACTATTTTGTCATTACCTGTAGCAGCCGCATCATGGAGTGGCATGCTACCATCTTGTGCTTTAGAAACGAGCAGCTTGGGATAATCTTTGACCAGCATTTGTACAATAGCAAGCTGTTTCTGCAACGTATCACGTAACTGGCATGCAACATGAAGCACAGAGTCTTCTGCAATATCTGGCAAAATGACATCATCAATGTCAAGGTGTTCCACAGCACACTGTTTCACATATAATGTTGCGATGTCGTTGACCTTACTTGAGACTAATGTGTCACCATTAAAACGTCGTCCAATAGCTTTGTAGCATTCCAGCAAGAAACAGACAACTTTACAGTTACCAGCAGCCACTGCATAACACAATGCCTTATTTCTGTTCGCTCCCGCATGTTCCAAATCCAATAATGTGGGATGAGCTTCTAACAACATCTGGACAATAACAAGTTGCTGCTCATCATTGCCTGAATTGTGACAAACGGCAAGCAAAGCGGAGTCTTCATCCTCCTTGTTTGGAAATGGCAAGAACCGTTTCTCAATTAGCCATTTTACTTCAGGGACCATTCCTTGTTGACATGCGCTAAATTAAAAAAATAATTATCAATTTAAATTATATTGTTTGTGATAACTGACTGCCTGCTTGACACTGAAATTGGCATGCACACATGCAAAGAAAAGTTTTCATTTACTAAAATAAACAGCCAGCTCCCTTTCGAGAAATACAAGCCACACATGAAATCATTGTGATAAGATAAGCAATGTCATTCAAATTTCACTCACACATGTCACAAGCCTGTAAGTAAAATGTTTCTCTCAAATGACACATTGGATCTCTGGTGAGAATGTAGCAAGCTTGTTTTCTGCACTGTACAGTACGTATGTCAGTGTGTGAAGAAATGGTCATCAAGTTGTCATTTGACGACTAACTGAGTTCATGTGACAACCAATTATACCAGCAAGGCTGCCATCCTGACAACCAAAATCACTCAAGTTATGGCAGACCCAATAAACTTTTGTTTCTATGCAGTAGAGTAGAATAGTGAAATTACTCAGACAGAGAATGACATCTCTGAAGTCCTGAGATATTGTTTACTTGCCAGAACAATCAGTATCATTATTTGATATTCATGAAATATATGTAACAGTTCAGAGGTTGCCAAAATGATGACTACGTCTGCCATAAATTTTGAACACTGGTATGTGTATGTACAATATATATATATATATATATATATATATATATACAGACTTGGACAAAATTATAGGGACACTTGGCATTTTTGTGTCTAGTCTAACTTTGGCACTGAATTTTTCTCTAGCAAAACCAAATGTTTTCAAATTTCTTTTTTCATGGATTGCGCCATTGTTAGTATGTAACATAGCTTGAGTTCAAGACTGCAGCTTTACGTACTACCTACTGCACATCTAGTTTGCTTTGAAGAAGGAAGACGGCCATTCCTACTTTTCTTGTCTTTGTCTTTGTCACGTTCATCGCTCTTGGATGCTCATTCTTGGCATACAATCTAAGAATGCTCTGTAGTAGACAGTGAAAGCAATTTTGTGGGTCCTTGTATCAACATTATGAAAAAAGACGAATCATCTGTTTTTGCGCATTGATTTCGCGCATGTCATCACAATTTGAATTGTTTTTCCATTTTAATCAATAAACAAACTTCAACGTATTCAAAAATCATGCGACACTAATTAATTACAAAGAAATCCTGCTAAGACAAAAACTAAAAAAGTTATAGCAACAAAAGAACATTGACATGCCACTTCCGGTCCATGTTTGACGTAGCAAAATCTCAAACTGCTACCGCCAAAATGTCAGCTGCACTAAAACCACTGCCCTTGAGACCGCCAAACTTAGGCGATAAGTTAGCCTGAACGCTCAGCTGCACGCAGTTGCACAGTCTTGTTCCGTGTAATATTTCACGAGTTGCAGCGATGCCTCGAGGCAAACAGTTGAGTCCAAAAACGTGAGAAAAAATTGAAGCCCTTCACTCAGTTGGCCATTCTGTGCGTCAGATTGCAGCTTTTGTCCACCGCTCCAGGAATTCGGTTCATCAGTGCCTGCAACAGCTTTCTCATGGCAGCAGCGATTATGAAAAACGACCTGGACGTGGGAAGGCAACAACAATCCGGGAAGATCATCGACTGAAGAGAATGGCACTGCAGAACCGCAGAGCACCATCACGACTGCTCTCGTATCAGCTGACTGATAAATCCGGCAAGCAGGTGTCAAGTAGAACAGTCCGTCGTCGTCTCAGTGAGACAAGAGTAAACGCTCGGAGGCCTAGAAAAAAACCACTGCTAACAGAAAACCATTGGCGTTTGCGACTGGGATGGGCAACCACTCACACACAATAGACTTTGGATGACTGGAAATCTGTTCTTTTTACAGATGAGTCAAAAGTCAGCATAGGAAACGATGGTGCTCTGTACGTTTGGCGTTGCAAAGGTGAGGAATTTCTCCCTGAATGTTGTGATCGTACGGTCCAGCACGCGGCCAGTGTGATGGTGTGGGGATTGATGTGTTGGCATGGTGTGGGGTCTCTGGTGAAACTGGAAGGTCGTTTGGACAGCACGGCGTACCAACAGGTTCTGGAGGAGCACATGCTTACAGACGCAGCGGCACTGATAGGAGACGACTTTGTCTTCCAGCAGGACAACGCACCAATCCACACGTCTCGGTCAACAAGACAATGGCTACGCCAGCATGACGTCACACTGTTGGACTGGCCGCCAAAATCGCCTGATGCGAATCCAATCGAGAACTTGTGGCATGAACTCAAAACTGCTGCCAACCGTCGCGAACCGAGAACTGCAGCTGAGCTCTGGAATGCTCTACAAGAGGCGTGGCAGCAGATTCCAGCCGTGTGTGTCCGGAACTTGGCAGAAAGTGTTCCGCGACGTTTGGACGCAATTGGGAGGGCAAGAGGCAAGAATGCTTGGTACTGAGGAACTGGTGAAGAGCTTCAGTTTTCCTTCGCGTTATTAAAACCGGCTTTTTTAAAAGCCACTAAACAAAATCAGAAAGAGTCTAACTTACGACGCTTACGCAGTCATGACGTCATACACTTTTAGGTCTCGTTTTCCGCAATGCAAAACGTAGAAAACAATTTAGGGTCTACAGTATTCTCAAGAAACCTAACAATCGACGCGGTAACTATTAAGTTCCTAACAATATTGATAGTTGGTAAATTGTGACCTAATTATTGTGTTACTACATACCCACAGCGGGGTGTCCCTATAATTTTGTCCAAGTCTATATACATCTCTGGAAAAAATTATAAGACCACCCTTCAAATTTTGGGTTTAGGGTTACAAATGTACCACATTTTGTTGATACCAGGGCTATCACTGTCATTTATAACAGTTTGGTTCATATACTAAGATGCTGTAAGACATGCCTGTTTATATGCTTATATTAATCTGAAAATGTATCAACCAAAAATCTACCAAATTACATGACAATTTGTTAGAAGAAGATTTACTAAATAAATAAACATACAATAAGCAGTAAATAACAATAACCAACATTAACAGCAATATGCAACTACAAAAGTACGAAAAACACTCAATATTTTGTGGCAAAGCCCCTGTTTTTAATCACAGCCCGAATTCGACTTGGGATGCTTTCCACCAGCCTCTCACATTCATCTTGAGTGATCGTTTCCCACTCCAGGCGTAGAAAATCAAACAACTCTGCTTTGTTTGAAGGTTTGTGATTCTCCATTTTGCGTTTCATGGTATTCCACAGGTTTTCTATTGGGTTAATATCTGGAGATTGAGCTGGCCAAGTCAGGATCCTGATGTTCTTTTCTTCCATCCATGACTTTACAGACTTTGCTGTGTGGCATGGCGCATTGTCTTGTTGAAATATCCAGTCATCAGAGTTGGGGTATAACATCTGAGCTGATGGAAGTAGGTCTTCTTCGAGAACAACCCTGTACTTGGCTTGGTTCATGCGTCCTTCGCAGAGTCGGACTTTGCCAGTTCCTGACTTACTAAAACAACCCCATATCATCACCGATCCTCCGCCGTGTTTCACAGTTGGGGCAAGGCATTCTGGTCTATACGCTTCTCCTGACCTTCTACGAACCATCAAACGCCCTGGAGTGGGACAAAGCTGGAAATTGGATTCGTCAGAAAAGATTACTTTGCTCCAGTCATCAACAGTCCAATCCTTGTGGTCTTTTGCAAACTTGAGTCTTTGCTTTCTTTGTCTTTCATTAATGAACGGCTTCTTTCTTGCTCTGTGGGACTTCAGTCCTACTTGAAGGAGTCTGTTGCGAACAGTTCTGGCTGAACAGTTGACATTGCACCCAGATTTCCACTCTTTTTGGAGGTCACTTGAAGTCAGTCGTCTATTAGAGAGAGACTTTCGGATGAGGTAGCGGTCTTCCCTGGCACTAGAGAGACGTTTTCTGCCACGGCCTGGTTGCACTTCAGTTGCTCCAGTTGTTTTCTTTTTCTCCTTTGTCTGGTGAACAGCAGTTTTGGAAATCTTGAGTCTGGAAGCAACTTGTCGCTCGCTGTAGCCTTCCTTCAGCAGTACCAGGATAGCTGTCTTCGTTTTACAACTCAATTGCTTCTTCTTCGGCATGGTAGTATTAGTTAAAAATAGCATTTAACGTTACTCCATATATAGTACAGAAATGAAACTTAAATTGTGGGTTTTGCATAGCATGTAGTTATACTTAGTAAAACAATTTCAGACCAGGTAATGTCTCTGTAACTTCTTTTGCTAAAACGCTATTTTTATTGTTTTGTCTGCATTTCATTATCAAAAATGTAATGGTTAAATATTATAGATAATCATTATTGCTCAATCTGATTTGTCAAACCACTTACGTAGTCAAAATGCATCTGGTCTTATAATTTTTTCCAGAGATGTATATACAACTAAAATCGGCTGTGTTTGTATATCTATACTTATTGTATATACTATATAAAATTGACGGTGTTTGTATATATATATATATATATATATATATATATATATATATATATATATATATATATATATATATATATATGTATGTATAAGTTTGATAGCCGGCTAGACCGGATCACCTATGAGGCTAAAATTTGGGGTACAGACGTAACTCAGCATGGGTAAGAACATGGGCAGGGTGGCGTCGTCTTCCAGCTTTTTCAGTCGAGTCCCCTTTTGGGAGTGCATCGTAGAACGATATAATGCTGTTCATCGCTCAAGAAGAAAACTGAATGCCCCTGATAGACTCAATTTGAAGGAAGTTCCGTTACTTGAACTCAATCTCATATGGTAGCTTTGTTTTCTCATAACTAAGAGTGCAATGCTCACTTTCAATATCCATTGTTTGTTCACATGCCATTGTTACGTCACAATGCTATAGCTATCCAGCAGTCCCATCAGACTGCGTTATCTGAGCAAGCTGTAGTTGATTTGTTTACCATAGACATCAAACTACATTCAGAGCAAAAAGATAAGAGCTCCAAAAGAAATATTGTTTAGTGCATATACGTAGGTAGGTTGGAAACGTGCTGAGTATATTCTAAAATATCCCAAGAACCCGCCTCTACTCACTCGCATTGGACAATATCACACTACGGCCAGAGCAAAGACGTAGAGGTCCACTTTAGTAATGGTCAGTGCGTAGATTGGAAACGTGCTGAGTATATTCTGTACAATATCCCAGGAGGAACCGCCTCCACTCGCAGGCAAATTACTCTGCAACGGCTCATCGGACCTCCACCAAAATTAAGCTGACCTCAGACGGTATGCACGGAGTGTGTCGTTTCTTACCGGCGATGTCAAAAACAACAAGATATTTTGTGTAGGATATCTGGGTATTTAGAAATATGCCTACTTTCGGTTTTTCCGAGTACGCTCGCCGAATACCTGCCACATTCAATATGCCTGTTTCCTGCAACGGCAGCAACGTCTTCGAAGTGATAATAACATCCAATGAGACTGTTGAAATGGGTCCAAGAAGACTCACTGAAGAGACATGTGACTGCATTTGCACTGAATCCAACCTACACGTTTCCTGCACCGAGAGCTACACTGGGAGAGTGAAAACATCGAAACCGGAGAGCAAACAGTGTGCTAAACCATGCATGCCTGCATGCCAAGCTACTGCATGTATCCTATGAGTGAGTAAGAAATTGCACGTGACTTTCAAGTTTCTGTTGCCCAGATATATATCTCTGAACGGAAAAGTCGCTGCAAATTTCTCGGAATGGAACACTTGGTTAAGTTTTCATTTGTCTTCAACGGGATCTTAACTAATTAGCACATTCCAGTTTATTTGAACAGACGCCCACACCAGTCATTTGAACTGAATCCACACAGGGAGTGTGTCGATCAATTTCTACTAAAAAAATTGCACATGACGTGTCTACACATGCTCAAACTGAGTCTTTAGTCATAACGGCACAGTACTCTGCCCGTACGAAGGACAGGTCATGTATCTAGTATATATATAAATCATGCATGCCTGCATGTCAAGCTACTGCATGTATCCTATGGCTGAGTAAGAAACTGCACGTGACTTTCAAGTTTCTATTGCTCAGATATATATCTCTGAACGGAAAAGTCGCTGCAACTTTCTCGGAATGGAACACTTGGTTAAGTTTTCATTTGTCTTCAACGGGATATTAAATAATTAGCACATTCCAGTTTATTCGAACAGACGCCCACATCAGTTATTTGAACTGAATCCACACAGGAAGTGTGTCGATTTCTACCAAAAAATGCACATGAGGTGTCTACACACACTCAAACTGAGTCTTCCATCATAACACTACAGTACTCTGCCCGTACGAAGGACAGGTCATGTATCTAATATATATATATATATATATATATATATATATATATATATATATATATATATATTGTAGCGATCTGACGGAAGACATAGTCTGAGCGTGTGGTGGACACGTCACGTGCACTCTTTGTTGCGAGGTCCCAGATGTGCTGAATGAATTCAAATCTTGTCTTCACGCTTTTTCGATAGAACTTGACAAACTCCCCGTGTTGCGCTTGGTACAAAAGACGTGTAGGTTGAATTTGGTGCAAATGCAATCAGAATTTGGAGAGAAACGAAAGCAAAGCGCTAGAAGAGTAAGTTCCGTCGGCAAGAAATATTTGATTGCTTGAAGCTTTGCGAAGGACGACGACACGTACAGTCTATACAGGACTGGTGTGGGTGTGTGTTCAAATAAACTGGAATGTGTAGCGTTTGCCTCATTGAGAAATTTTACGCTGGGGGCAACCCCTCGAGAGGGAACCCATTGCATATTTTTTAATCTTTTTACGAAAACCTTCCCCTTAGTGTGCCAAGTGTGCCTGCCAATTTCGATTGTGAACGAACAAAAGACATGACCGCGTATCGCAAACACAGACAAACAGACAGACAGACAGACAAACAATTTGAGCTTTATATTACTGTGTGTGTGTGTGTGTGTGTGTGTGTGTGTGTGTGTGTGTGTGTGTGTGTGTGTGTGTAGTGTGTGTGTGTAGTGTGTGTGTAGTGTGTGTGTGTGTGTGTGTGTGTGTGTGTGTGTGTGTGTGTGTGTGTGTGTGTGTGTGTGTGTGTGTTTAACTGTGAATACCGTATGAGCAGCGAGGAGTCTTTCCTGACCAAGTCACGAACTTGGCTTTCTCTAAACTCATGAAACAATTTTCTAAAATCATCGACACACTTTGCTCGAGAAAATCCTGTCAAAACAAACACAGAATCAAAGTTTTAATTGTTTTTGATCATTTAGCTTAAGCTTACTATCTGACAGTGTCTTAGCCACCTTCGTGTTCTCCTCCAGTCGCTGCTTACAACTGCGTATTGCCTTGTAACACTTAACTTGACCAGATCTAGTGGCAACGTTTTCAGGAGTCTCTCCTTTTGAGTTGCAAGCATTAAAATCTGCTCCGTACTTCAGGAGGTCTATCACACACTGCTGGGAACCGTGTGCAACAGCAAAATGCAAAGCAGTCTAGAATAAAGAATAAAGTTAGTTGTTTATACATGTCAGTCAACATGACTGTCCATCCCTTTACCAGTTGGTCTATTGTTTATATGTCTGTTTTGTCTGTCTACCATAAACTCCAAACATCTGTTTACACACACACACGCACGCACACACGCGCGCGCGCGCGCGCGCGCACACACACACACACACACACACACACACACACAGTCAACATATACAAAAGTCTCAACTTCAAATTTCTCTAATTCTAACTGCATACCACACCAAACATCTTGCCATTAAAGTTCCCGGTTTCACAGATAATCAAATCCTTAACATCTCTTACATCTTACCACAGCATAAGCGGGTATATTGAAGAAAGCAATCATTCACCACAAGAAGACAAAACACACCCCAGACCAGCAGTTACATTCCCTTATCATAAATACTACATCATATGGCACATCAACCCTAACTGAATGTCATTATCATTAGCAGTTAACAGGAAAATAGCAGAAGGTCACACAGTGGTCCCTTCCACTCCAAAAGCCCATTAACTTGGTTTTAAAACAAAGGTGGCCTCTCATATTAAAAAAGTGCATGAGTATTCTGTTGATGTATGTGAATGAATCAGAAGGTGGTGGCACATCATACATGAGAGCGATTACAGTTGTCGATTATAATAACACTATTGTTGTTCTCACAATGAGAGTATTGAAAGTGAAAGTGTACCAACCGGAAACGTATGCACTTTCATGCATAAAAATGTTGTTTAGTATCAAAGCAGAATGTCAACGTCGTGAGTTCACAAATTCATGTCAGTATGCTCTACCCCTTCCACACAAACTCTCAAACAAATCACTACATCTATCAAACTCTCCTGTGTATGTCTGTATGTCTGTAAGTCTCGTGTCTGTCCACGTGTAAGACTTACAAACCTGTGAACCATGTTCAGCGCCAGACACAGCATTACAGTCTCCTATAACACACAAAACAGCTTACACAGTGCCACACATCACATTAAAAACACAGAGAGCAACAGAAAAGGCGCCAAAAGCAACATGCGAGTCTACTTACTCACACAACACAAGAACCGAAATGTCACACAGTGAGCAGCTCACCAACCTCCTGCTTCAATAAGCGCCTCTAAAACTTCGACACTGTCCATTTCCGCTGCTCTGTGTAACGCCGTCTTTCCGTTTCGTCGCTCGGCAAGCAACCGAGCTCTCGAAAAGCTGCGAAGTCCCGCCAGTTCGCGTCGCAGACCGACCACGTCTCTCTTTTCGACGTAATCGAAAATTCCTTTGCGACGCTGGACGGGAAAGAGAGACTCTGGTGACTCGTCTGAGGCCATTGGGATGAGGTGTGACTGATAAGCACGTGAAGTGTGGCGGCGTTTCCGATGTCTTTTCGAAGGCCTGGGTACACGAGGCTATGCAAGCCTCGCTTTCCAGACCCGTGTAGCGCCAATCTCTAACGGCTCTGACAAACCGGGATTAATAAATTTTTCTCTAGATATTAATACTATTGTACTAAACAAATAAAAATGTTATGTTGTGTAATAGTTAGATTTATTGTATCATTTGATTTTGACACGTGACACTTACGTAATCACGTGATCTACATACCAGTATGTGCAAACAACCAATCATATGACACTTGAGCAATCATGTAATCCACATGACCAATCACGTGACAAAATGCCAAATCACGTGACATGACAGCACTTAATACATGCCATTGCAACAAAAATTAAAATAAAGTAGCTATGTATATACATACAGAATTGAACATCAACAAAATGCCAATTTATTATCTTTTCTCTACAGAATGTGACAATATAACTGATGTATTCCGTAGTTTGTCCACAGCACAAGACAATGAAATTATCAATTCATGTAGCAATTAAAATCAAGACAAGAAATCTGCCCATCACTAAATGTATTGCGGGAGTTCCTGTCCAGTAATAAGTCTGTACAGAAATGTCGGCATCGTCTTCATTTTGATCTACAAACGAGAAGAAACACAACGTCTCAACATGCCCACATACGTCTGATTGTGTGTGTTCACCTCTCCTATTGCTGTTGCTAAGATTTCTATAATTTTTTCATGAGGCAAGTCTACTGTACTCTGACCATTGATATCAATTATTCGATGGCCAACTCGAACTCCACCACGTTCGGCAATACTACCACGAAGGATACTGACAATCTTCAGACACAACCAGAGAGACAGAGAACATTACAACTGAATGTATGAGCTGTACATGTGATTATCGATTGCTCACAGTTCCGTTCTGAACACTGAAGCCGAGACTGTATTTCACATCTGGTCGAATCATCATCACTTGTACGACAGGTGGACAAGGAATAATAGTGAGTTTGACTTGTTGCAGACTACGACAGTCCTAACAATAGAAGAAGAAGAAAATATCAGAGCTAGAGCAATCAAACTAAGACACACATGAACAAGAAATAATAATTAATGTTATAGACAAATAAACAGACAAACAACAAACAGACAAACAACAAACAGACAAACAAACACACAAACAAACACAGACAAGCAAACAAACAGACAAACAAACAAACAAACTACACAGACAAACAAACAAAAGACAAACAAACACACAGACAAACAAACAAAGAAACAAACAAACACAGACAAACAAACACAGACAAACAAACAAAGAAACAAACAAACACACAGACAAACAAACAGACAGACAAAAAGACAAACAAACAGACAAGCAAACAAACAAAAACAAAACAAAAAACAAACAAACAGACAAACAAGTATACAAACAGACAGACAGACCAAAAAACAGATCGACAGATGGACAAACAGACAGACACACACACAAACAAAACAAACAAACAAACAAAAAATAAATGGTGGTAAGCACATAAACAAAATGGACAGATAAACAAACAGACCAACAAACAGACAAACAGACAAACAAACAGACAAACAAACAGACAAACAGACAGACAAACAAACAAACAAACACAAATAAACAAACAAACAAACAAACAGACAAACAAGCATACAAACAGACAAGACAGACCAACAAACAGACGCACACACAAAACAAAAAACAAAAAATAAACAGTGATAAGCACATAAACAAAAATGGACAAACAAACAAAGCTACATGCTTAGTCCTGCACATTAGTGACTTCTTAGCATGAAGCATCTAATCCAACTTGACAACTCATCACACACATAACAAACCTTCACAATGTTTGAGCATCGTTCCAAGCTCAACCCAACCAGACTGTGCCCATTCAAACTCGTTATTTGGTCTCCAATATTCAGACATGATGTCTTCGCCGCCGGACCATTCTTTGCCATATGAGCAATCACGGCCGTCGGAACCATTGAACCCCAACCCGACTCCATCAACATCAGCCCCAAGATCTCATTTTTCTTCTTCTCAATAACAACCTAACAGACATCTCATTGCCTAAATATTGCCATGGCAAAATACCATATGTAGGCACCTCTCGCTCGGCTTTCTTGTCACTGAAGAGGTTGAGGTCCTCCAATGGCATTTTCTGTACACTCAGGACATCAATGTAATCAGAGTGAGCCAGCCCCTCTTCTTCGATGCCGTGTGTCCTCAAAAATTCGTGATATGCTACGTCGAATGCTCGACCAATGGCTTTGGATATCATTCGAGCCTAACATACATGTCACAGGACAACTATAAGCCAATCTGTGTGTGTGTGTGTGTGTGTGTGTGTGTGTGTGTGTGTGTGTGTGTGTGTGTGTGGTGTGTGTGTGTGTGTGTGTGTGTGTGTGTGGTGTGTGTGTGTGTGTGTGTGTGTGTGTGTGTGTGTGTGTGTGTGTGTGTGTGTGTGTGTGTGTGTGTGTAAAGATAGATTTTCACTTCTTACATTTTCTGACTCCAAAACATGGCATATGATCCGAGTCTGTCTGACTGGTGTCGTCGCCTGTGCTCCAGCAACTGGAGACTCTGGTGGTGTCCCTCCATTATCAGCAGCAAACTGTTGTACCGTATGAGGTGAGTGTGATCCAATACCTCCACCTGGAGGAAGCGGTGATTGAGGTGTAAACGTGTCAACAGTTGGCGCAGCTGGTGGACCTGCAGGAGTCGTCGGAGTAGACGCATTGCTGTCACCTTCTGTTGACATTGATGTTTGGCTGCGTTGAGAGTGGCTCTTCCTTCTGGCCATAAGAACTAAGATGCTGCCAATATCAGCAATGTAAGAGATCGTACGAAGAGGATGCTCCATGAGAGGACACTGCAACACCAGCAATGACATGAAAGACAAACCATCCCTCCAATACAATAGTCTAGTGTATTGTGAGATGCATCCCTCTAATACAATACTCTAATGTATTGTGAGATGCATCTCTTCAATACAATAGTCTAGTGTATTGTGAGATGCATCCCTCCAATACAATAGTCTAATGTATTGTAAGATGCATCCCTCCAATACAATAGTATAGTGTATTGAGAGATGCATCCCTTCAATACAATAGTCTAGTGTATTGTGAGATGCATCTCTCCAATACAATAGTCTAATGTATTGTAAGATGCATCCCTCCAATACAATAGTATAGTGTATTGAGAGATGCATCCCTCCAATACAATAGTCTAAATAAATGAGTTCATTGTGTATTGAGAGATGCATCTCTCCAATACAATAGTCTAATGTATTGTAAGATGCATCCCTCCAATACAATAGTCTAGTGTATTGAGAGATGCATCCCTCCAATACAATAGTGTGGTGTATTGAGAAATATGCATCCCTCCAATCTGCATTTCCATAAGCTACACGAGACTAACATTATCCAAGGCATTGATAACTGTAATCTTTTGTGTTGAAACCAAAACGTAGATGTCAGCTCTTGGTTGCGATTCTCCTTCTGGTTGCTAAGGAACAAGTGTTTTGTCTTTTGAAATAACCACGTGTCATACTCATGTGTTACCTTGACTCTGCTCACAGCTTCGTGTGCTTGTGTCATTCTTACACTCTTGGATGCAGGTTGGGATGAGAACATTTGAGTAGATCCCAAGTACTACAGAGGAGATAGCCAATAAAAAACTCAAGAAAATTTCTAAAATCGCTGAAACAGTTTGGAATGAGCTACAGAACAATGAATTGTTATTAATGTGTTGTGATAGAATGATAGATGCATGCCTATCGATTGCTCTGTCTGTCTGTCCATTTGTCTGTTTATTCTGTGTGTCTGTCTGTGTGTCTACATGTCCATGTGTCAGTCTGTCTGTCTGTCTGTCTAATAATCTATCCACCTGCCTATCACTAACAAACAACCCAAAATGACTTTCTGACTATTTGCCTACCATCTGCCCCTATCGAAAACCTAATCCTAAATCTCCAGCCTCCAAGCACTTAGAAAAAGGAAAAAATCCTAAAAGACACAAGGACCAATCAACTCCCTCATTGTCATTCACCTTTGCATCAAACAGCACTCCTGTAATAAAGTCTTCCGTTGTCAGCTCATCTATCAACACACCACAATTACACACATCGCACTCTAACAACCCCAACAATCTACCTAAAGCAGATGTCACCAAGCGAGCCGTGGGTACAGCCTATAAAGCAAGCAATCAGAAGAATAAGGAAAAGTAATGATGTTTAGCCTACATGACACACTTGTTGATACGAATTGATTTGATCGGCTTCTTCTGGTGTTTGCGATTCGTTCTCTTTTATCTCATCGGAAAGAGAAGATTTTACAAGTAGTTTACGACGGTTTGGAGAAATTGCTCTCTCTTCGTCGACAACTGTGAATAAAAGTACTTCAAATAATGAATGGGATTGTTGTGGCAACTTTTACAAACTTAATTGACATGTACGTACATAAACTGACAAACAGAGAAAGTGACAACCAACCAATCAAAACAGACTAAGCAACTAACAAACAAAGAACAAACAAATAGACAGAACAAACAATAGACAGACAGACAGACAGATAAAAAGAGACAGACAGACAAAGAGACAGACAAACAGACAGAGAGACAGACAGAGAGACGATTTTCAGTGCAGCTGCAAAAGTGCAACGCACGGGTCATTCAGAAGAAATTGAATGTGTTGTGTGGTGGGTGTCAGATTCCCGAGTCACTCAGCACTCAATTCTTTTGTCATTAGTGTACTTTTAGTTGTCTCTTTTGCCTCAGAAAATATGTATACACTTACCTATGAACACTATAAAGCATTTAGCTTTAGTCGAGTAGTTTCTGCTGTGATGTATGATAGTGTGATTGTAAGAAATAAATGATTCTTGACAGAGAGACAGACAGACAGACAGAGAGAAACAAACAAACAAAGATACAGACAAACAGACAGACAGACAAACAAAGAGACAGACAAACAGACAGACAGACAGACAAACAGACAGACAGACAAACAGACAGACAGAGACAGGCAGACAGACAGACAGACAGACATCAAGTGCATACCTTCGTGCGTTTCATTCTGTTGTATTTTCAGTTCTAACTCTTGCCTTTCAATTCCCTTAGAATCATCACCCTCAACCACTTTACCAGCCTGTAACTCTACCTCATCCTCATGTCTCACATCATCATCACCATGCCCACTGCCCTTCATCGAATCTCCAGACATTTCCGACCTTTCATGCTCACTATCCATTCCCTTTTCAACAGTCTCCTCACTGTTTATGTCTTCTTGCAATGGACTCTCCTCTTTAACCTCAGTCTGTACTTCCTGGCTGTTGCTAACATGTTGCAACTTTGAATAACTGGCAGCTTCAACATCCGGGTCTTCAACGTTTTGCGACTCGCTTTTTACCTCTCTGATGTCATGGTTTGTTTCGGTCTCCATGTCTTCACCTTCCGTTCTGTCATCTTCAACTACGACTTCTTTATCATCATCGAAGACTTCTTCTCTCTCAAGTTGTTTCGTTTCTTCGCGTTTTTCGTCTGTTTCGTGAGTCTCGTTGTCTTTTGCTTGAGGTGAAATTTCTCCTTGTTCCTCAGCCATCTAAGAAAATTACCGGATCTACAGCCTTCCCAATGGGCTTTCCCTCAAACATTCCATTCCCAGAAACAGGTAGCGCGCGTTAGCGTACGTGACCTTTGCACGTAGTCCCAACGTTGTGATACCACTGTAGTGCCTTGTGTGTCAACGTGTACAAAATTTGTATGCTTACGTAAAGTATACCCGATTAGTCACTATAACCAGGTGAAAACATAGTTACTTTCCTCAAAATAAAGATATACTATAGCATAATGGGCTTGTCCTCAGTAACTCGATGAATTAATTGTGTGATTCTGCGTAAGAATTTCGGGCATTCCCTCTTTGCCACTTGTCTGACAGCAGCTGCTGGAGCCCAACCTCCAGGATTTACTAGAAACAGCACAAATTCAACAACAAGAAGCAAGAAGAGAAACTGATTGTTAATCTAAATAAACAATGAGAGCAGATGTTGAGCAGGACAGACAATGTACAGACATGTAGACGAGTGGTTGGAAATGAGACTTACCATGAGCTGAGTATACTATTTTGCACGTGATGTCGTTTCTTGTCAGTTCAGTTCCGGCTTCTCGTGGTTTCAAAATAGTGAATGCGATGAGAACAATGTTCAGTCTCGCTCTCACGAATTTATTAGTCTAATGCAAAAGCGAACAATCAATTGTATGTGACAAACGACATTAACAAATGTCAAACAAATGCAAACAGACAGACAGACAGACAGACAGACAGACAGACAGACAGACAATAAGACAGACAGATAGATAACCAGACAGACAGATAGACAACCAGACAGACTGACAGACAGACAGACAGACAGACAGACAGACCGACAACAAGACAGACAGACAGACAGACAGACAGACTGACAACAAGACAGACAGATACACAACCAGATAGACAGACAGACAAACAGACAAACAACCAGACAGACAGATAGACAACCAGACAGACAGACAGATAGACAGACAACCAGATGGACAAACAGACAGACAACCAGACTGACAGACAGACAACCAGACAGACAGACAGACAGACAACCAGACAGATAGACAGATTGTTATATTAGAACTCTTACTCTACCAATAACAATCGCTAACTCTACGTATGCATAACAATACAGACAACCAGACAAACAGACAGACAACCAGACAGACAGACAGACAACCAGACAGACAGATACACAGACAGACAGACAACCAGACAGACAGATACACAGACAGACAGACAACCAGACAGACAGACAGACAGACAGACATATGATGACTGTCTTACTGGAGCTTCGTTGTGATCTATTGAAAAGTTGCAGACCATGTAGCCATTACACTCTCCATTAACGTCAACAGAAGGATGAGCACTAATAGGTCGCATGTGTGACACAAAGCAAGTATCGCGCTGCGACGATGGCCACACACGCTTGTGAATTTGATGAAAGACGAGTGTAGTTGCATTTAGACTTTCCAACACTTTCACAGTGTCTATTGTACCTGGAGAAGATTGAGAAAAATGTTAGAATGAAGTGCCTACAGACACCTACAATCACAAATTTGTGACATCCCAACATGCACTAATACACACATGCACACACACAGACACAGACACAGACACATACACACACAGACACACACACAGACACAGACACAGACACAGACACAGACACAGACACACACACACACACACACACACACACACACACACACACAGACGCGCACACAGACGCACACACAGACACAGACACAGACACAGACAAAGACACACACACACACACACACACACACACACACACACACACACACACACACACACACACAACACACACACACACACACACACACACACACGACTCCACACACAATAATCTTGTCAAGCCGACTGACAGTTGGATGAACTGCTTACCATCATATTCAAGTTTATAGTCCTTATCAAAAAAGTAATGACATACTTCATGAGCAGTTACACCCTGGAATTACAACTTGGTTAGTAGAATAAATCCAGTAAACAACAACACACATAACACACACACACACACACACACACACACACACACACACACACACACACACACACACACACACACACACACACACACACACACACACACACACACACACACACACACACACACACATAAAGGTAGACAAAGAAACAGACAGATACACACAAAAACAGACAAACAGACGAACAAGACAAATGCAACTCAACTCACTGGAATCGTGTGATGAGCCTTGAGAGGATCAAGGACAACACCACCTTCTTCCAAGTCTCTCCGATACACTTTCATGTCTCCGTCTTCGTGTACAAGGGACCACAATGTACCAACATCTTCGTAAGCATATTGTAGATTCTCTTTAACTTTCTCTTCCACCTGAGATGGCATGTGGTGGAAAATAATGGATTTTAATATGAGGGAAATCGTGTTACCATTTCGGATAGTCTGTGCTGTTGGAGGTGCTGCAAGTTGCTGTCTGTCGAGTCTGTGGCTCCGGAAACTCTTCTTGGTAAGTGATCACGCTGAAATGGCATCGAGACACATGACAATTGACAAAAAACAAGAAACAGCAACAGACACAAAACAGACAGACAAATGGACAGACAGACGAATGGACAGACAGACAAATGGACAGACAGACAAATGGACAGACAGACGAATAGACAGACAGACGGGTGGACAGACAGACAGACAAACAGAGACAGACAAACAAATAAACAGACAGACAGACAGACAAACAGACAGACAGGAACACACACAGACAGGCAGACGCACGCGTGTGCACACACACACAGTACCGTGTACAGAGGAAATAAGACAAACAACCAAGCCATCTAAGACCTACAACTACATGGACTGACGTGTACAACAAATAAAGTCGAAATACTAAGATATCATGCAATGACTCACAGCAGATTCAATCTCATCCTGCTGATCAAGTGCCATCTCCACAGCATCAAAGAATTCCTCTTCATTGAGAGCACTATGTGGACCTTCCTGTGAACACAACAAAATATTTAACAACAAACAAACATATGTAAACACACAATAATTATAGACACACACATGCACACACACACACACACACCTCATAGTCTGGTCCAGCCATGATGCCTCTCTTTGCTTGTGAGAGTGCTGACTCATAATCTTCCTTCAGTTTCAGTCTTCTCTCTCGTTCCTAAATTACAGACTCAACTTACCATGTGTACACACTGCCAGTCTCTCTCAACTTGATCAGCTAGCATCTAATAGTCTAGTGTATTGTGAGCTGCATCCCTCCAATACAATAGCCTAGTATATTGTGAGATGCATCCTTCCAATACAATAGTCTAATGTATTGTAAGATGCATCCCTCCAATACAATAGTCTAGTGTAGTGTGAGCTGCATCCCTCCAATACAACAGTCTGGTGTATTGTGAGATGAATCCCTCCAATACATAGTCTAGTGTATTGTGAGATGCATCCCTCCAATACAATAGTTTAGTGTATAGAGAGATGCATCCTTCCAATACAATAGTCTACCGTATTGTGAGATGCATCCCTCCAATACAATAGCCTAGTGTATTGTGAGATGCATCCCTCCAATACAGTAGTCTAATGTATAGTGAGATGCATCCCTCCAATACAATAGTCTAGTGTATTGTGAGATGCATCCCTCCAATACAATAGTCTAGTGTATTGTGAGATGCATCCCTCCAATACAGTAGTTTAATGTATAGTGAGATGCATCCCTCCAATACAATAGTCTAGTGTATAGTGAGATGCATCCCTCCAATACAATAGTCTAGTGTATAGTGAGATGCATCCCTCCAATACAATAGTCTAAACATTCTCTCCTACCTTTTTTAATCTGCTCTTCCACTGGTCTTCTCTTTTATTCATCAACTCGACACAATGAGACAGCATCGACAACACCCCAGCAGTTGTGGCTTTAAATGTGAACGCCTCTCCACGATAATCAACTCCAATGACACCTTTACTCACTGCAGCAATTGCAGTAGCCACCGATGTTTTATGCGGAGAAAGAGCTGGACTACTAGGAAGACTGTTGGCAGAAGTGTCATTGTGGGTTTCCGTACTCAAAGGTTTGAGGTCGGAATGCGAAGTATCAGCTAATTCTGGCTCTTCCGCATTGACTACTTGAGAGTCTAGGGAAACAACATTCTACATACTACCATGTAAACAGACAGCCACACTAGCACACAGTATAAAACAGACAGACAGATTGATGGATAAATATAGACACAAACAAACAGATAATGTACTGCAAGCAAACAGGTGGACAAGGCAGACACAGGCAAGGCAGTAAACAAAGATAAGCAAAGAAATAAACACACAAACACACAAAACAAATAAACAAACAGACAGACAGACAACAAACAAAAAGTAGTTGAGCACACATGCACACGCACACACACACACACACACACACACACACACACACGCATGCACGCATGCACACACACACACACACACACACACACACACACACACACACACACACACACACACACACACACACACACACACAGCAAGCAAGATGCAACACTCATATATATACCAATGCCATTCCTACATACCGTCCTTCTCATCAACTGCTCTCGCTGTTGCCTCGTGACACGCATCGAAAACGGCCTGCAACGTATCAACCTGCTTGCACAATATCTCCCTATACGTTTCCATCTCGTTTAATTTCTCTCTCAGATGTGGACCCAATTGCTGCTAACAAACATGTCATTCATACAGTACAGAGAAAATACAGAGTAACGTCTCACAGTAAATGAAGATGATGACTGTTGAGACATCATTGAGTTTAGTGATAATTTTGAGCTGTATCTGCTGAGACTGGCTGGTGTGTCTGATCCATAACCGTTGTCAGATATAATCACTGCCTTTTGATTATAGAGCAAGAGTTTGGTATTAATTGAGATGAAATAAAACAAGAAAAGAATAAAAAAATGAAGACTTGCACACTGTTGACAATCGGTAACTATCACTGTATTTCTGTCTGTCTGTTGTCTGTCTGTGTGTCTGACTGTTGATGTGTGTGTGTGTGTGTGTGTGTGTGTGTGTGTGTGTGTGTGTGTGTGTGTGTGTGTGTGTGTCTGTCTGTCTGTCTGACTGTCTTTTGTCTGTCCGTCTGTCCATCTACCTAGACTCTTTCTGTTCACATAACCAGTAAAGCGGCACCTTTGTAGCATCCAACATATCAAGCCACTTCTGTCGATCAGCGGGACTCTCAGCACGCAGATAATACACGCAGTCATGGACACTCACATCAAACCTCGACTCATCAAACTCATGCGCCTACATACCAAAACGCAGTGACCCAAAACAAACTCCATCACACAAAATCATCAAACATCAATCACCACACACAAAATCACTACACATGATTATCACACAACAAAACGTCACACAAAATCAAGACACAAAATTATCACATCCACAACAATTTCAATGAATCATTGACCCACAGAAACAATCAGGCGGTGCATCAGTCTTCAAGCTTGCGCAATCTCATACTTCACACTCTATCATACACTCGACCCATTATCAATGTCTGCACATCCAATCTACTCGCAAACCCCACAAACGCACAAACAACCGGAAAAACCACCATCCACGCGTCGAGACGAGAGCGAGAAATTCATCCGACGTACCTTGATTGCCGTGTCCTTCTGGACTTGAACTGAACCGCGACATCCGTGAGCCTTGTCCGCCTCCGACTTGTAGTAGATTAACTGGCCGTGGCTGAGGACGACCCAGCGGTCCTGCCAACCGTGAAAGAAGTTCGTCCATTTTGAGAGAAGACCCTGGAACTCGGGAAAACGTCGAGTCTGCTCCTCCTCTTCCTCCTCGCTGAAATTATCGTCTGAGCTATGGTCTGCCATGCTGGCTCGAGGCCGTTGCGCGACGTTTGGTCGAGAAGTAGCGACGGGATGAGAAAGGAGGGTAAATTGTAAGCGAATGGAGAGGGTTCGAGACGTTGAGTGTTAATCCACGTGAAGGTTGGATGTTAGTGCGTTAGTCGAACGTATACGGATGGTGATACGTTCTGATTGTAGAGAGGGTTAGATCACGAGGTAACAAAAACTGTCATTATAAATGCGCAAGCGCAGTAGATACGGTTTTGGCGCATCCGTGTGGCGCCGGTTCTTTGTACCAATTGGAACACCGCGTTGATTTCATTCATGTGACATCCCCACTGTAGAGAAATGAGTGACGAAGGTGTTCACTTTGGCTCTACATGTCCGCCTCAGGCTGCCACTGCTGAAGGTATGGACACGGCTCTACCTGTGGGTGGAGCTGTGGGAGTGAGCGACAGCTTGTCGAGTCTCACGGTTGAGCTAATAGAAGCGCATCAGAGCCAAATGAGTGAAATAGCCGAGAAACAAGAATTACTAGCTGCTGTGAAGGCATCAGATTTGAAAGGCGTTTGTAATGGTATTGAATGTTGAAGCGCTTTTGTGTAGGAGAGAACACATGAAGGTCCGATGATTGAAGATTAGCTAATTAATTAATTAATTAATCATGTATTCATTAAATTTAGTTTTGTATTTCTTGACATTGTGTTAGCACAATAGACAAGTAATACTTGCTCGTGTCATTGGCAGAAGAGATCAAGAAGAAGACATTATCGCTCAGTTTGCTAGAAATGAACAGAGACCTCAGTCATGAGAGACACAAGATCTCTCTTCAAGCAGTACAAGAGGATAGACTGAGACAAGGTATTAAACTCACAACACAAGGACCCATGCACTACTTCTAGTGCGTTGCATTGCATTCTGCTGGTTAGCACCCCAATCCAGTCTAGCCCTGGGCTAACAACTTGATGTCTCTTCTCGACGAGAAAGAGACACTCGAGACAGGGCTGGACTAGACTTGTTCAACACCAGCAATCACTGAATCTCCTCCTTGCTCTTTCTGTACTATTGTAATATACATAGAAATCACAGAGCAACTCCAGCGTAATGTCAAACTTCAACAAAGGCTGGCCCTGACATGCAGACAATATGAAAACGAACACAGGTTGACAGACACCAAAAGAGACAGTATTAGTAAGAAATCAATTCAATATTTGGCAGGGAATTTTGTGATTATGAAAGCAAGATGGAAGCTCACAGCGACAGGGTTGCTGACTGTGAGAAACAAGGACGGCTGCAATGTCAAATACAACAACTTGAAGCAGAAATTAACGAGTCAAGACGAAAAAGTATTGCACAGTAACATTTTCCAGTTTTCCAGATGCAAGTGTTTGCAATAGCAATACACTTGTCCTTCACTCCGTGTCTATGTCTGTCTCTGTTTAGTCAGCTTGTTGTTTGTTAGAGTCAGAAATAGAGGCCCAGGCTAGTTTTGATGATCCACTGAAGTTCGCAAATGGACACTTGCTGATGGAACTTCAGTCCCGCTTGGATCGGCTCCAATCTTTAAAGGCTCAACAAACTGAGACAATTCAGAGGAAATTAATGGCCAAAGAGAATGCAAACGAGAGATTGAAAAAAATAAAGAGAGAAACAGAAATGCTCCAGGTGAAACATTGTGCTACAGAACCTACCATCCACACACACACACACACACACACACACTGACACACACACACACACACACACCTGACAGAACAGTTCAGCCAGTGGATCTACTCATCTCAGATAGCACAACGTTATATTCAATTGGTTTGTCTGTCTAGAGAAGAAATCAGGCACAGATGACAAGACTCAAACGGCAACTTCAAGAGGCACAGGCAAGGAACAGACACTGGGCCAATGAAGCCACACGACTCCAACAGAGCATTGATCAAATAGAAACCTGCATATAGACCAAGCCACACATTGCATATACACCCAGAACTTCCACTTCATTTGTATAAGAAACAAAGACAAAAGCATTCCAATGATATACATACATAATGCTAATAAGATTGATAGTGAATGTGTGAACTAACTAAAACACTGACAGCAATCCTTCACACTCACGTGAGCTTAACTGGCAGTGTCCTGTTCCTGAAAAGTGTAATACGGGAACCGGACACTGCAACGCTGGGGATGAGACCAGACAGCAATCAGTATACTGTAAAAACGAGCTGGCCACTATGACAGGTCTGACTGTAGGTATCTATCTACTTTCCTTTGTTCCAACGACGGAGAGAATGGAGCAACTTAGTAGGCTGAAAGTTCACCCACAAGCAATAGTAACACGTATATACCAGTAGCATGCATATAGCAACTACCCGGAGAACTAAGAAATCAAACGTCGTCTTGTTTGTAATGAGACTGTCTGCTACAACATGCTAATGTTGTGAGGCGTACACGGGAGAAGGAGCTTGTATCGAGACAGAATCATAAATTCTCTGATATATAACTACAAGACTTCTCTACATTGACACAAACTACAGGGAATTCTGGAGTGGTAAGTTCCACAGATCACAGATAAATCTGAGATGCGGTATTCTGCTATCTTAATTTACATATAAATAATGAACACCAGAGTAGCGGCTACTGTAGCTATAGATCTCATCTGGCCATAATTTCTATAAGCCAATCCTATGCTTCTAGCCCACATCTACCTAGTGTCGATCCTAATTGTGTCGTTGACAGAGAAACTCAGCATTACCTCTCAACGTGAGACAAATTTGTCATCAATGCAACAGAAGACCTACAACACAAATCAGTGAGCTGTATAGACCAACTAGCAATGATATAAAATCCTACAAAATAACAGTTAATTAACGAAGAAGCACTATAGTGCTAAACCCTCGGCTGTTAGCTTACTAATGTAGTAGGCATGCAAGGATGCAAGTTATGAGATACAAGGTTACTTGGACATCACTACACACCACATGCCAAAGCATGTCTATAGCAGTGGTCTGTTGTTGACACAGCAACACTAGAGTATAGTGTTTTTAACCATCAGTGCAATGATCTAATCTTGATCTAATCATCCTGCGTCATTGCAGCACTTAGATAATTGGCAGCATCTGTGACAATTTGGCACATACCTAAGCAGTTACAATGAGCGCATGCGCAGATGGTGAATCCTCAAGTCGCTGGTCTACACCAGTGTTACTGTACCCTAGCGCTTCCACGCCATGCAAAGACGGGACATACAAGATGGCATACAATCATCTGCCTTCTTTCATGCCCACAGACTAACTTTCCATCCACTTTTAGTAGAGAGCTACACCTACAATACTCTTGATCTAGAAGCCTGATCATGTAATTGCATACTATACTATTAGCTCCACATATTCACCTGTTGTGTTTCATGTGACTTCTCACAAGATGTCCTTCGGCTAGAGCCGACAGTAACGACAGCTCACCGGCCAACACTGTGCCGCACACAATTCGTGCCAGAGTGGCCGCATTTTTGCCGGGATTCTCTCTGTTTGGTCCCTTCACACCGAGCATCTACAACACAATACAAAACTGATCAGTGGAGCCACTCTAGTGCGTGTGTGTGTGTGTGCATACGTGTGTGTGTGTGTGTGTGTGTGTGTGTGTGTGTGTGTGTGTGTGTGTGTGTGTGTGCATACGTGTGTGTGTGTGTGTGTGTGTGTGTGTGTGTGTGTGTGTGTGTGTGTGTGTGTGTGCAAATTACCTGCAAACAAGATGACTGTCCTGGAAGGTTTGTTCCTCCTCCTACGGTTCCTATTTCTACCGAGGGCATCGTACAGCTAACATAGACATCTTCCTTGTTGGGTCCCCACGGCTCCATGAGAGTCATACAATTGGAGCTGCACACGTTTTGTGCAGGATCCTAAAACAAAGATAAACTGTCAGAGAAAACAAAGAACACATTACAACATACAGGACCTGTCCTGTCGCTAGATATATGGCTGTCACAATGTTAGCAGCATGTGCATTAAATCCACCGATAGAGCCTGACACCGCAGATCCAATGAGATTCTTGCTGGTATTGACATCCACGAGAGCTTGAACAGACGTTTTAAGAGTCTAGAAGAAATGACAAAAACAGAGTACATCAATGGACATGCAATGTTGAGAACCAACAGACAGACAAACAAATAGACAGATGAACGAACAGACAGACAAACAAATGGACACATACAAATAAACGGACAGACAGACAGACAGAAAGACAGACAGACAGATAGACAGACAGAGACAAATGGACAGACAGACGGATGGACAGACAGACAGATGGACAGACAGACAGACGGACATATAGACAAACAGACATATAGACAGACAAACAGACAGACAGACAGACAGACAGACAAAGGACAGACAGTGTCAGACAAATGGACAGATAGATGAACAAAAAGCAAACTACAACTTACCTGTTTCACTATTGCTGATGGAATAACTGCCTCACATACAACAGACTTTCCTCGTCCTTCTATCCAGTTGACCGCCGACGGCTTCTTATCCGTACAAAAATTTCCACTAACACTAATGATTTCCATATCAGGAAATATTTCCTGAAGAGACCTGAGAGCACTCTCTGCTCCCTAAATAACAAAAAAATGTCAGGATGATCACAATACAAGTTAACATTGAGACACACCTTCGACACCATGTTCATGCCCATAGCATCACCAGTGAAAGCCTTGAAACGAATGAAAAGGTGTCGACCGGCAACAACCGTTTTCAGACTGCTGAGACGAGTGAACCTGACAAACACAAACGTAGATCACACACACACACACACACACACACACACACACACACACACACACACACACACACACACACACACACACACACACACACACACACACACACACACCGCCAACATACAATCAAATCACCTGCTTTCTTGATTGAAATCCTTTTGAACTTTAGCAAAATTGTCCGGCTGTTCAAGCCATTCCTTCACCTTGCTGTACGTATACCACAACTGAGCTAAACATGTCACGTTGGCAATACTAATTAACTAATATTTTACCTTGCCATTGACGCCGATGGAAAGCGTACAACGGGTCCACGAGTCATTCCATCACTGAGTAAGACACTAGATACTCCACCAGCTCTCTGGAATCACAACATAACATATGACAATCACTCTATTGGCTTTATCATTACAGTGAGATGCATCTCTCCAATACAATAGTCTAGCGTATTGTGAGATGCATCTCTCCAATACAATAGTCTAGTGTATTGTGAGAAGCATCCCTCCAATAAAATAGTCTAGTGTATTGTGAGATGCATCCCTCCAGTACAATAGTCTAGTGTATTGTGACATGCATCCCTCCAATACAATAGTCTAGTGTATTGTGAGATGCATCCCTCCAGTACAATAGTCTAGTGTATTATGAGATGCATCCCTCCAATACAATAGTCTAGTGTATTGTGAGATGTATCCCTCCAATACAATAGTCTAGTGCATTGTGAGATGCATCCCTCCAATACAATAGTCTAGTGTGTTGTGAGATGCATCCCTCCAGTGTGTTACTACACTGCAGTGTAATGTATTTAATCAATGCACTAGAGATCTTACTCTAAGTGCACTGCAGCCTCTGTTGGTGCTTGCTACCAAAGTGCCTTCTGTTGTTGCCATAGGGACAGTGTACTGCTGGCCATCAAGCAGCAAGGGACCAACAACTCCTACGGGTATAGGAATGTAGCCAACGACATTCTCACAGCAAGCACCAATTACCTTCAATGACAAACACAAAGATTAGACAACCACACACACACACACACACACACACACACACACACACACACACACACACACACACACACACACACACACACACACACACACACACACCAAGTCGTAGTTATAGTTGGCATGTGGAATGTTGTCCATTGCTTGTGAATCCTTGAGCTGAGAAGCAACAATAATTCTCCGCACCACTACGGCACGACTGGGGTCTCCGAGATCCTTCTCCAAGTTGTACACAGACATGTGTTTAGCCTTCACCAACTCCACAACCTCCAGATCACTGAGACGCTTCACACCGCCCTATGTAATAACCAATGAACAACACAACATGACTGGCTGACAGACGACAGACAGACAAATAGACAGGCGGACAGACAGAAAGACAAATAAACAGACAGAAAGATGGGCAGACAGACAAATAAACAGACAGATAGACAGACAGACAGACAGACAGACAAACAAATGAACTCAGTAGATTGCTTGTATTTAGTGTTAGAAATGTAACGTAGAGTTTGTGTTGACAAACAAACAGACAGACATACAAACAGACAGACAGACCGACAGACAAATAAACAGACAGACAGACAGACAAACAGACGTACATACAAACAGACCAACAGACAAATAAACAGACAGACAGACAGACAAATAAACAGACAGACAGACAGACAAATAAACAGACAGACAGACAGACAAATAAACAGACAGACAGACAGACAAACAAACAGACAAACAGATGAATGGACACAGACAGACAACAAAATCCTCATCCAAATTCAACTACACATACACATACACATCAATCATGCCTCACCTCTGTACCATAAATCTCGAGACATTCCTGCAACGAACGTGGCTCCTCTGGAATAGCAACAAACACGTCCTCCTCCTCCTCCTCATCTTGCTCATCATCCGACGACTCAACAATAAACTTTGTTTTCGAATAAATCTCACACTTTTCAGAAATTGTTGGCAACAACGGCTGAAGTCCATACTCCACACATGAAGACATCACAAAGTCTCTTGCTGTACCGTTTGCCATCTTAGACGTGACTTGTGATCGCTCGTCATTGCCTCCGTCTTTCACTCCATCGTTTCCACCATCCGACTGACTGACTTTCTCTGGTAGCGATGGCTCTAGTTGTTGATCGAGTGGAGATGCCGGTGGTGTGTAGGTATGTGGTTTGGGTATGGATTGTGTTGAGATTGAGACGCGACGCTTTTTAGGTATGATGAAGGATGGATCAGCCGGAATGTCCATAGTATCCCAGAATATGTATTTCAGTGATAGAAGTAACCCAAGAGTAACCGCCACGTACTGCAGCAAAAGTATTAGTCAATGTTGTTGTATGGCAATTGCTTAATTAATTAATTAATTAATTTAATTTTAATTACAAATTTGTTTTTATTTTAATTTAAATTATTTAATTTATTTAATTAAGATAATTTTATTTTTATTTATTTGTTGCTGTGCTGCACCTTCTCGGGACCGATTCCTAAGAACTCAGACCACAAGCCGTAGTCTGATGGTTGAGTAGGTAAATTGACATCATCCACTTCTGGAGAACTCTTGTTGACCATCCAGCTGTGCACATGGACAGCAACCAAACCAACACTCTAGCACACAATATGACCATTGAAATCAATATCAATGGCAATACAATTGTGCATTATGTATTCAAAGATACATCCCTCCAATACAATAGTCTATTATCCATCCCTGTAATACAATAGTCTAATGTATTGTGAGATGCATCCCTTCAATACAATAGTCTAGTGTATTGTGAGATGCATCCCTCTAATACAATAGTCTAGTGTATCGTGAGATGCATCTCTCCAATACACTAGTCTAATGTATTGTGAGATACATCCCTCCAATACAATAGTCTAGTGTATTGTGAGATGCATCCCTCCAATACAATAGTCTAGGGTATTGTGAGATGCATTTCTCCAGTACAAATTACACAACAGGAAAGTGCAGAGTATGCTCACCATTATGAGCTTGATGTTCTGTGTCACCGGGTTCGGTTTTTTATCATCCGACTCACTCCATGACTCTTTAAGATATCCTTTCAGAGACTTGATTTTACTGTCAGGTGACATCTAGAAAAATTATGTGTATAGCAAGTAAACTGACACACAAGAATACAACCTACAACAGACAGACACACAAACACACAGGCAGACAAACATATGAACAGACAAACAGATGGACAGACAAACAGATGGGCAGACAAACAGCTGAACAGACAGACAGGCAAAGAGCATTGACATACATACATACATACATACATACATACATACATACATACAGACTGTCTGACCTCAAGAACGAGAGCAAGTGACGCCGGAAAGAATGTCATAAACACAATAAAATTTGCCAAAATAGACATGCACCCAAAACAGCAGATAGTCTCCACCTGATGAACACCTACACACAACAAAACCATTCGCATCTAACACCAGTTACTGTAACAAATAGCAACAATCGAGAAACTGACCCGTCATTAATCCTATGCCCGTGACTAACAATTCAACCATTGTGTCAATGGCTAGAACAGGTCCAAGCATAGCCATACCTTTCCCAATTCTCTCCTTAACATCAAGCTGTTGGAAAAAAATCAAATTGTTACCGCAACCACTGGTCAGGACCCGCGAGGCCGTGGCAACGATGACGTCAAACAGTCGAAACTTAGAACAAACTTACAGGACTTGACGATCCCAAAACGAATACACCCAACGTACGGGCTTTATTTAGGTCGACTAGAAGTAGAAAAAACGGAAGAGCCTCACTGAATGAAGAAAGAAAACATTATTTATTCAATTAGACAAAAATGAGAGCGTCAGCTGCCGGTTTCTTACTTTAGTCCTGTCACGCTTTTGCCTAGCAAGCCGATAACGCCAGCTGCGAATATAAAACTGGCGAGAAGAGTGAACACGACGGCTATCCCTACACCACGCCCACGCATCAGACACAAAATCCGCTCTGATTTCGAAGAATGAGACACGTACCGAGAAGATACGACGACCCGAGACGAGACAGGTTTCTTAGCTGCAAGTAGATGTAGAGTACGGCCAACGTGTGAGTGACACTGAGAAGTATGACGTCGGAACTGTTTTCCTACATAAAGGAAACTCGCGCGTTGACTCGAATATCTCAACACACAATCGGTCTGCTTACACCATCTCCTGACGCGTCGCAGTGCAATGTCGGACACACGGGTTGCGACTGCGGGACGAGGAATCCCATGGAGAGAATGCATCCGGTGAGGGTAAAAGTCGCCACAATCACTTCCCACGGGTGAGAGGCGCACAGATGGCCGTAGCTGCGAAAGACCTTCGCCAACTGCTCGGTAAAGAAGACGGAGGTCAGCATTACAAGCGTACGATGCGAGATAGCGAGAGGAAGTGCAAGTATGGGACAGGGGCGTGACGGTGAAACGTGCACGACCCGGGCGCGTGGCGTGTCCCCGCACTTACTTCTGATTGGACGGTTGTCATTCCCGCTTGATACGGGTGGGGACACTGCGGTAGTGACTGGAAATGTTGTAGGGAGAAAGTGTTGGGTTCTTCTGTTTCTTGTACGTTTCGTCATGCTTTACTTGAGACTGAGTCACAGGTTGTTATATATCGGACGGATTTGCTGTATCAGCGATGCTAATTTTAGTGATTGAGATCACCTGAGGGTCACCTCATCGCAACGTCCAATCACAAGGCAGACGGTTGATTATCTTGTGTTGTCATCTCAACAAACTTGTCACCATCACAATTAGTTACTCTAGACATCAACGTCGCTTTCTTACAAAACTAACTTTGGACATTGAAATGTTAGCTTGTTTGTCTTTACGAGTGTGTGTGTGTGTGTGTGTGTGTGTGCGCGCGCACGCGCGCGCGTGTGTGTGTGTGAAGTTGAGAGAGTTACGTGTGTACAGTACACTACACATCCCCCATATGCATATGCATGGAGGAAAGGGCTACAGCTGATTAGACATACCCAGGTATGTTATGACTACTGTCTGGTTTATAGCCTTGAGAAAACAACAACAGCATTGTCTAGAAGTTTTAGTGCTTCATGCATCTAAATATAAAGTATCTATAGTCCAGTTGTAGAAATGAGGAAACTTGTGTGGTGTATTATTATGCAGAAAGCTAGGTGTGAGCACGTGCGCCTCTTCTGACATCAACTCTAGTGTCTGAAAAAAACGGAACGTAGATGTAGATATACAGTACACATTACATTTGAAAATATCACTGTAATCATCACTGTGGCCAAGATTTATAGATTTGTACTGGATATTTTTCTTAGAATGCACTCGTTTTCTAGGAAACTGAAGCAACATTAACCAGTACTGCCATGATCGAGTCTTCCAACAGTTGCAGTGTTTTTACATTAGAACTGCTGTTGTAGTGCTAACAGTTTGTCATAACAAAAACTATTAGAACTGCTGACTGAGCGTCTATTTGAACCTGCACTTATTTCAGACTTCACCAAATTTTTGTCAATTTGTCAGCCATGCCTTTGAATTTCTTAATATCATTCCATTTCATCGTCTAAATTACACATACTTGCTACAGTAGCTCAATCAAATACTACAGTAGTAATTTGTTCAATTACTCAGATTCAGCTGGTAATGACATTTGAGTTCAAGACAAAGATCTTGGACAGTCACACTTCTTGAGTTGCTCATCTCTATTCCATGCCAGCTTGACCAGAACAATAAATATCTGGTACTGTCTCTCCAGTTTCAGCATTCTTACACACCGCAACGCGACGACGACGACGACAATTTTGCTTGCACTGCAACAGCAACATGTTCTAGTCTTTGTGTGCAAATTCTATACATACATTATAGTATTGTGTCTCACCTCACTTCGAGCCCACCTAAATGAGCATTGCTTGCATTGCCTCCATTCCCCTGGCTTCCTGAGATACTGAGCATCACAATGACGAATATCGGCCTTGACACTGTTACACTTGCAACTCACACTTCGAGTTTTGTAGCCATTGCATCGATCTGGAATGCATTGTGACCATGGACTGACATCATACTCATAATGGCAAGGACATGGAATGTAACAGGGACGTTCCTCGTCAGGGTATCGTATCCCAATTTGTTCCTCACACAAAGTTTTATTCTTCACGTCTTCATATATGTTCTCTCTTTCACAAGTACATTTAACGTTTCTTGCCTGTACACCTTCCCCACAACTCACACTGCAATAGGACCAATGACTTGTGGTGTAGTGATAGTCCCTGCATACACAGCTATCATTACAACGCCGTGCTGTTGATGGCTTTGGTGACTGAAGATTTCTTAGACACACACTGTCATCTAGTCTCCGATTGTCACTTCTGCATTGACAGCCAACACGACGAGTCTGTATTCCATTGCATGCCTTTGAACAAACGTCATATGGACCGGTGACCCAATGAGGATCTAAACATGGACACACTGGAGGATAGCAGTCTATTGCTGTGCGTGGCTTTGAACGTTGGTCACATTTTGTTTCATTAGCCACTGTTCTTACTCCATTAAGATAACAGATACATTCAACCTTCCTTTCTTTCTTTCCAATCTGTTCGACTTCACCACATGTTCGTGAACAATCTCCATACGAGCCTTTCACCCAACGATGATAAACACATGGGCATGCATCCTGCCCACAATCTCTTCTGTCAGCTGGCTGTTCTTGTCCAGCGCAATCGCTGTCAGAGGTCACTTGTGTTCTCCCACGAAGTGTGCATTGGCAATACACATACCTCTGTTGATAGGCAGTGGGTCCACCTCCACAAGAAACTGGACAATCAGAGTATCTTCCGACTTCCCATCTTGGTATTTCACATGGACATGGTCGATAGCATGTTCTTTCAGTCACAGGCTTATGAAGTGAGAAATCCCTAGCACAGTCGTCTAAAGAAACAACTTCAATTTTAGCTTGTCCATTAGACTGTTTCTCTTTGAAACATGAGACTGTGCGCATTTCAATACCAACATCACATGTTGCAGAGCAGGGACTCCACGCAGTGACATCATAACGACAGTTGTTGGGTGGGTCACATGATCGAGTAAGGATTGGGTGTGGCAGTCCTCTGCTAATGCACTCACTAAGTGGAACTCGTCTCTCTCTCAGTCTCGTGTCTTTAATGCAGGAATATTCACGTGTCTGTATTCCTGGGCCACACTTGCTAGAGCACTCTCCATATGTCTCGTAGTTCCACCTGTATTCTGCACACTCAACTCCACATGTTCTTGTTTCTCTTGGTTTAATTTCAAAACTATCACGTTCGCAAATAGTATCATCAACCCTCATGATCATGCCATTTGCCTGTTCTTGGCTGCAGTACACATCTACTTTCTGTTCTCCAATACAAGAACTTGAACAAGGACTTGCTTCACCTTCTGCCCATCTAATCAGTGCAATCAATAATATATAGTATCGATTATATACACAAACAACAGTACATGTATGTAGAAATTACCTGCCAGGGCATGAAACCCTGTTGCATGGCTCGCGTCTTGCAGGAGGTTTGTATTGGTCTGCACAGAGGCTAATATCCACAATCCTATCCTCACCATCGTCACCTTCCAGAACACACTGTGGAGAAACTATCCGAGAACCTAGTAGCAACATAACCTACAGTGATCCACACATTTGTTGTCTTTCAGGCATCCAACAAGAACTTACCACTTCCACCACATGTGTGGCTGCAAGATTTCCCAATCAACTTATACTTTACATCTCGCTCCACTGAAATAAAGAAAACCCGAACAATCGACAGAAACCAGAACAATCAACAGCAACCACCACAAACTTGCAGCAACTTAAACTCCGCCCCTTTCTCCGCCCATAGTAGAACTATACGTGTGAGACCATTGTGTGCATGGGTACAATGCAAGGTGTTTGCATAGCAAGAATACAACTCAAACATGAAACAAAGGCTCTACAAGAGCTACTACAGAATCACTGCAATTTCCAACTACTTAAGTATTTAAGTAGATTAATTGCAATTTTCAAGGTATCTATACACACTGCATGACTATTCAAATCAAGTAATCTATTCACTGACCAGGAATAGGTATCAAAGCCGAGCCTTCATCCTCATCTTGAGGTTGAGCAACAGTAAACAGCACGCAAAACGAAACAATCAACAGCAACCCACACTGTGCCATGACTGTTACACGACTGGGCAGGAAACACGCAGTGATGTCACCACACTTAAGCCTAATTCACACTAAAGTCCGTTCAAAGAACAGAAAGCCAGTGGGAAGTGTGGTTAGAAGACAAGGCAATTAGGGCGGAGACTGCAATGCTATGTGCTGTACATACTAAAACATTAGTACAAATCAGGCATTAGACAAGATTGGAATTCAAAGAATCAAAAGATTTATATTATATGCATATGTATAGTGCATTTTAGTAAGCATTCACAGCAAGTTATTCACTGACCAGCAGTATGTATAGTCGGGCAAGTCGCTGCAAAAATCTTGAGCTGCAACAGATGACAGCAAGCAAAACAACTAACAAGACCATCAATAGCAACGTGACTGCGACAGCTGGGCAAAGACATGCGTGCATATGTACACATGTACAAGTGATGTGACCACACTTGGACATACTTTTAAATAACAAAAATATCTTATTTACAACATTTTATCAAGTAGATTTAATCAAACAATTTATAGTCACCAACAAGCAAATCGTGTTTTTACAGCCACAGGCGCCTCGAGTTTGAGTTCAAGTACAGTGTAAAATCACTCACTAATCACCCACATTTATTGTACAGTACCTTGACGTTCACTGTAATACCAATATGGAGCAAGTGTGGCATAATTCAGAAATAATCACAAATCAATAAGACGAACACTGTGATTGGTTGTCATTATGGCTGCTGCTATGAGATTGCTGCAGTTCCTTTTGTTCTACTGCTTGCTCGTACATTTCCTTGGCTTTCAATTCAAGGCTTTCAAGTAATATTTTCAAGTCTCTATCCTTCTGTTCTTGAGTAATGCCATCATACTTCTTCCTGAGAAGACAAAATGAAGACTAGCAAGTGAGATGTAAAAACAGAAACATATTAGAGTTAAATCAGAGGCAACTGACAACACATGCACGCACACAAACAGACAGACAGACAGACAGACAGCAGACAAACAGACAGACAAAGAGACAGATAAAACAGACACACAGACAGACAGATAAACAGACAGACAAAAACAGACAGGGATAACGACAGACACATAGACAGACAGATAAAACAGACAGAGCAACACACAGACAGACAAACAGACAAAGGAAAAGACAGACACACAAACAAAAAACAATAGACAAACAAACAAACAAACAAACAGATAAACAACTAAGTTAAAAACAACCAAACACATACAGAAGCAACAACCCACAACTCACCTGTCTTCTTCCAATAGCTGTTGAGCTCTGTGTTCAAACATCCACTGAAACGGATCAAACTCATCACACACCAAGGCTCCATGAATATAAGGCCTCACAGCACTACACGCCGTCAAAGATAAACAATAAAGCTGCCCATCTCTTCCTAATTCCAAACAACAGCATATACACAGGTCTCAAACAGCATCATATTACGCTGTGATGTAGCACCTAACACATAGAGCAGTGGTTGCTTGTTGCCAAGAAAACAACGTTCGACTTCGACTCGTTTGGGCAGCGACAACTCACACACCTCCTGCCCTGATTCTATGTCATAAAAGATGAGCTGTTTGTGATTCGACGTAGAGACAACTAAAACCTACAAGATAAACATACCATCATGATATGCATCCATGGAGTTAGATGTACAAAAAATTCATCATCATCACAGTATGTATCCATGCAACATCAAGTCTAACAATAAAATCAACAGAATTAGATTTTTAAAATTTTGTTGCCATAGAAACTAGTAAAAATAGTAACATCAAAGTTGTTGCTATAGAAACTAGTCAAAATATTGACGCCAAAATTGTTGCCATAGAAACTAGTAAAAATGGTGACGTCAAAATTTTGTTGCCATAGAAACTAGTAAAAATAGTAACATCAAAGTTGTTGCTATAGAAACTAGTGAAAATATTGACGCCAAAATTGTTGCCATAGAAACTAGTAAAAATAATGTCAAATTTTGTTGACATAGAAGCTAGCAATATGATGATGTCATACGTAAAACAGTGATGCCATCAACACCCACTGTTTGGCAATAACAAAATGATTGTTGTCGTTGTGTAGCTATTGGTGCTATTTGATAAAGAATTTCGATATTCTGGCCTCGTGTGTGTGTGTGTGTGTGTGTGTGTGTGTGTGTGTGTGTGTGTGTGTGTGTGTGTGTGTGTGTTGTAGTACGATAGCTTAATAAAATTTGTCGTGTGTTTGTTGTGTCTGTCTAATTCGTTTTATAGTATACTTCATGTATAACCATCTCCATGTCAATGTGTATAGTTGTTTGTTTGTTGCACACACACACACACACACACACACACACACACACACACACACACACACACACACACACACACACACACACACACACACACACACACACACACACACACACACACACACACACACACACACACACACACACACACACACACACACACACACACACACACACACACACACACACACACACACACACACACACACACACACACACACACACACACACACACACACACACACACACACACACACACACACACACACACACACACACACACACACACACACACACACACACACACACACACACACACACACACACACACACACACACACACACACACACACACACACACACACACACACACACACACACACACACACACACACACACACACACACACACACACACACACACACACACACACACACACACACACACACACACACACACACACACACACACACACACACACACACACACACACACACACACACACACACACACACACACACACACACACACACACACACACACACACACACACACACACACACACACACACACACACACACACACACACACACACACACACACACACACACACACACACACACACACACACACACACACACACACACACACACACACACACACACACACACACACACACACACACACACACACACACACACACACACACACACACACACACACACACACACACACACACACACACACACACACACACACACACACACACACACACACACACACACACACACACACACACACACACACACACACACACACACACACACACACACACACACACACACACACACACACACACACACACACACACACACACACACACACACACACACACACACACACACACACACACACACACACACACACACACACACACACACACACACACACACACACACACACACACACACACACACACACACACACACACACACACACACACACACACACACACACACACACACACACACACACACACACACACACACACACACACACACACACACACACACACACACACACACACACACACACACACACACACACACACACACACACACACACACACACACACACACACACACACACACACACACACACACACACACACACACACACACACACACACACACACACACACACACACACACACACTTCCATGCATCTGTTTCTACTTCATTTCATCTGTCTCACTACACTCATATCCCCATGCGCACACATCCTTACCAGAGACGACATACAAGCAGAAGCACAAAGACCAGCCACACTTCTTGCCTCATCTGAATCACTAACAATAACAACAACACGAGCTAACACAACAACAAAGCCACAACACAAAATGTTGTATTCAATAAAGTTTTGCAACGTACCGTTCCATTTTAATCTCTTCGTGTCCACCACCAAATTCATACGTTTGTATTCGCATCAGTTCACCATCTGATGTTCCCATCATGACATTATATTGCTGCTTACCTGCTGGAATGACTAGCAGTGCAGTTAAACTGCCAGCAGAAGGCTTTACTGTACACATAGCCAAATCTGACAAGCAAGAGAGATGTGATCGTAACTGGTATTGTAATTAGTGTTGCTGCATACATGAGAAAAGGTCCCACACAACTGTGAAACCATTCGCATAGCCGATTGCCAGCAAACGTGAGTCTGGACTGACTGAAGAAGAGGCTATGTGGCCTGCACCAGGAATGGTACGTATCGGGTTCAGATCAACATCTGTGAACAAACAAACATGTTGACTGACATACAAACAAACAAACAAAAACAAACAAACAAATTAACTGACATACTAATAGACAAACAGATAAACAAACAAAAAGTAAAAATTCAAACAAACAAATGGACAAACAGATAGACAAACAAAAAGTAAAAATTCAAACAAACAAATGGACAAACAGATAGACAAATAAAAAGTAAAAATTCAAACAAACAATGGACAAACAGATAGACAAACAAGAAGTAAAAATTCAAACAAACAAATGGACAAACAGATTAACAAACAAAAAGTAAAAATTCAAACAAACAATGGACAAACAGATAGACAAACAAAAAACAAAAATTCAAACAAACATATGAACAAACGGATAGACAAACAAAAATAAAAATTCAAACAAACAAATGGACAAACAGATGAACAAACAAAAACAAAAATTCAAACAAACAAATGGACAAACAGATAGACAAACAAAAAGTAAAAATTCGACAAACAAATGGACAAACAGATACACAGACAGACAACAGACAGACAGAGAAACATATCGATGAACATACATACAAACAACAAAATAATAAACCAACAAATGAACAACATGACATACAACAAAAACAAACAAAAACAAACAAGAAAACACAAACAGAACAAAGAAACAAAACACTAAGCAATAAACAAAGATACAAACAAAAACAAACAAACAAACAAATAACAAACAAACATACAAACAAAAACAAACAAACAAATAAACAAACAAGTAAACAATTTCAGTAAATATTGCTCACCAACTCACCTTTCCTCTGATGTGTCAACGAATAGAAATACAATATGTGGCATCCAGTCCACCACACAATGACCGTATCCTCTACTAACACGACACACTACCAACTCATCAATCTCTCCACAATCTCCATCACACCCTACCAGCTCGTGGCTTTGGAATCCCCACAGACTGCACGAAATGCAAGTCTCCCAACCTCCAAACACACAAACCAAAGTATTGCCTCAAGGCGAGATGCTCACGATGTCATATTGATATCACCTCATGTCTGGTGTCTCCAGTTGTGTGCCACTTGATTTGAAGTAACGCTGAGTGAGAGGATGGTTTAGTCCCGTCGGGAGAGAATTGATGTCGTTGAGGATGGAGTTCAGTATGTCGGATGGATGAGAAAATTGAGAGAACGGCGGCAAGGCTTGTGGATGAATTCTTAATATGAGAGTTGGTTTGATGAGTGTAGAACGTAATACAGAGAGTTTCTGTTATAAAAATGGAAGAATTAAATAGCTACTAATTTTGTTTGTATATCGTTGATTGATGATCAATGTACAAAGTAGGCAGGTAGGTAGGCTGACAGACAGACAGACAAAGAGATAAAAAGATGAAATAAGAAACAAGAGCTAAACAATCAGAAATAAGCAAACAAACAAACAGATAGACAAACAAACAAATAAACAGATGGACAAACAAACAAACAAACAGATAGAAAGACAAACAAACAAACAGATAGACAAACAGACAAACAAATAGATAAACAAACAAACAGATAGACAAACATACAAACAGATAGAATAAACAAACAGATAGACAGACAAACAAATAAACAGATAGCCAAACAAACAAATAAACAGATAGACAAACAAACAAACAAACAGATAGACAAACAAACAAATAAACAGATAGACAAACAGACAAACAGATAGACAAACAAACAAACAAACAAACAGATAGAACAAACAAACAGATACACAAACAAACAAACAAACAAACAAACAAACAAACAGATAGAAAGACAAACAAACAAACAAACAGATAGAAAGACAAACAAACAGATAGACAGACAAACAAACAGATAGCCAAACTAATAGATAAACAAACAAACAGATAGACAGACAAACAGATAGACACACAAAAGTAAACAGGCAGATGAAAGCAAAGTTTATAGAGACAGATGAACAGACTGAGACACGATGTTTGTGTCAATGTTGATACTGTACACCTCAAGTTCATTTGCTTCAGTCTCTAGTTTTTGTAGAGTGTTCTCATCTGTCCATGAAGCAAAGGGAAGTGACAAGAACTCGATAGTGTTATCTACAATATAAGACTATTTCCACAACCAAAGCAAATTTATCCGACCATCTTGGTTGTGTGTGTGTGTGTGTGTGTGTGTGTGTGTGTGTGTGTGTGTGTGTGTGTGTCTGTGTGTGTCTGTGTGTGTGTGTCTGTGTGTGTGTGTGTGTGTGTGTGTGTGTGTGTGTGTGTGTGTGTGTGTAGTCACATTTAAAAGCTAGTCGCCTTACTATTTCTTAACACTGCAAGAAAGTCACCACCAGATGACAACAAACATCTCCCAACACCATCCATATTGTCCTATAAACACATTCCAACCATAAACTACAAAAACATATCAAGTTTGTCACTTCAAATGTAAACTAACAGACACATAAGCTCATCTCATGCATATGCGTAACATTAGCAATATCTCATTATATATATATATATATATATATATATATATATATATATATATATATATATATATATATATATATATATATATATGTATATATTCTTTGATGTGTCAGTGAGGAATTCTATGCAACCATCCTATGTCTCCAAGCCAGCCATAAAACCAGGTGCCGCAGCAGAAGCTGGTGAAATAGAGAAAGACGAAAAGCATGACAGGGTGGTTACTCAAGCAGGTGGTCATTTCTACCCGCTCATTGTAGAAACTTTAGGACACTGGTCTCCCTCAAGTCTAGAGACGCTGAAGATCATAGCCTCAAAAGCTTCATCAATGAACAGCATACCTTTCTCTCAGACATACTCAAATTTGATGGAACAGTTGTCCGTGAGACTGTGGCGGTATAATGCCAAGCTATTATACAGTTAATGCCAAGCTATTATACAGTAGACTGAACCTGGACTTTGATGACTTGTGGGATTTTCTGTTACTGTAATGTAGTTATGTTTAGGGACTGGGTGGGTAGGGTAGTTTGGGGTAGTTTGCATAGAAGAAGAATATATATAATACACACACACACACACACACACACACACACACACACACACACACACACACACACACCACACACACACACACACACACACACACACACACCACACACACACACACACACACACACACACACACACACACCACACACACACACACACACACACACACACACACACACACACACACACACACACACACACACACACACACACACACACACACACACACACACACACACACACACACACACACACACACACACACACACACACACACACACACACACACACACACACACACACACACACACACACACACACACACACACACACACACACACACACACACACACACACACACACACACACACACACACACACACACACACACACACACACACACACACACACACACACACACACACACACACACACACACACACACACACACACACACACACACACACACACACACACACACACACACACACACACACACACACACACACACACACACACACACACACACACACACACACACACACACACACACACACACACACACACACACACACACACACACACACACACACACACACACACACACACACACACACACACACACACACACACACACACACACACACACACACACACACACACACACACACACACACACACACACACACACACACACACACACACACACACACACACACACACACACACACACACACACACACACACACACACACACACACACACACACACACACACACACACACACACACACACACACACACACACACACACACACACACACACACACACACACACACACACACACACACACACACACACACACACACACACACACACACACACACACACACACACACACACACACACACACACACACACACACACACACACACACACACACACACACACACACACACACACACACACACACACACACACACACACACACACACACACACAGTTCTGTGTAGTCTGTCTCTCTGCACACTTATATATATATATATATATATATATATATATATATATATGTAATGCAGATAACACAGATAACACATATCCGCCCTAAGGACGGAAGCACAAAGAGTCTGAGTCACAATAATTAGGTAGATAGTCAACAATCATGAGGTCCAATCTGTCACTAATCAGTCTTGAGTTATACTGCCACAAACAAACCGATAACTGTTCATGAAATTGCCTGGAAGCTTGGCTCAGAGACAAGTCAGATGATAGAAGAGACTTCTTTACGATTGATATCAACACCTCCAGACTATGTGCAGCCCACACTCCGTATGATTCCACCACAAGAGGGGAGAACAAACAGCCATAACTTGAAACGTTAGCATGATGGCGTTCATCTTAGTCCACTTCCCCAGCCTCAGCAGCAGCACCAGCTTTTATGGCAGCATTAATAAGGTGAGAGGGAGTGAACGAATTCGTCATGGAAATGTTGAAATAGGCAGCCTTGCCTAGGGAAAAGTCGGGATGGAAAACGTCACCTGGTCTTGTCATAGAATGAGAGGAACAATGTTGTTCTCGACATACATTGGAGTTGTCTAAGAGCAACCAGTGGAAGATGACGTCACATAAGGCATCATGCCGCTTAATCCGAAGAGGACCACAGGCAAAAGCATGGTCACCAAATATGTCCAATTCATGACCGTGCGTGCACGCACACACACACACCTAATAAATAAAAAAATCCTAAATGTCAGGAGCTGCCTCTCAGAGGTCACGCCCCAGCTGTTTAGCTGGGCCCTGTGCGCTACTCAGGGAACTCTGGGCCTGCTCTAGCAAACTCCTGGAGCCGGGCCAGGCACTTGCCACCCCAGTCAATGACCAGGTACTCATTTATACTCCTGAGTCAAAAGAAGCAATTGTGTGTAAGTTTCTTGCTTAAGGAAATTATGCCATAGCTCGCCATCACTGTGACTTAAACCTACAACCCTGCAAGGTCCCAGATGTTTTCATTCTCCAAATGCACTCTCTAACCAACTGAGCTATTGCACCACACACACACACACACACACACACACACACGGTTCTGTGTAGGCTGTCTCTGCACACTTGTGTGTGTGTGTGTGTGTGTGTGTGTGTGTGTGTGTGTGTGTGTGTGTGTGTGTGTGTGTGTGTGTGTGTGTGTGTGTGTGTGTGTGTATCAATTCAATCACAAGAAGATGAAAGTATGAGAAGTGCTAGCAAGCATGCACTCAAAACCTTCTAACAACTGCATTTCAATTAATTTATTGATATTTCATGAGTTTGCAAGTGTGGCGTGTTTTGTATATGTTTGCTGTGTTTACTGGCTGATTTCTGTGCAAAATGTGTGGTCGGTGAGATGGAGTAAAGACGAGAAGAGAATAATTATTATTACAATGTACCTGCTTTGTTATGTCTCTAAGAAGGACGAGTGTCGTCATATAAAACATGTAAATATATAATCCTTGAAAAGAAAATATAGATTATATACAAATTATATGATGGACAGGCAAACAGACAGACAGACAAACAGACAGACAAACAGACAGACAGACAGATAGACAGACAAACAAAAACAAACAGACAAACAGACAGACAGACAGACAAACAGAAAGAAAAAAACAGACAGACAGACAGACAGACAAACACAAAAACAAACAGACAGACAGACAGACAGACAGACAGACAGACAGACAGACAGACAGACAGAAAAAACAGACAGACAGACAGACAGACGGACAGACAGATTATTTTATTGTTACAGATTCTCTACTTGTACACATCCTAAACTTCTATGATGAACCAGTCCTTCACAGCAAAATACTTTAAAACATTAGTGGACTCGGATCTGTACATTAAAGTCAAAAAGCTTGTCCATGTCATTCTTTGTTTCTGAAACTCTTGACAACTTTTTTAGAATTACTTTTGCGTTGCATCTTTGAAGAATCGAAGAGAACCGTTTCCTCTAAAAAGTTTTGAATTGTTCTGCACTACGAAAGGGGTCTTCCTCCATATGGCTGCACTGTTTTGAGAGAGTGTGTAAGAAGGCATTGGCTTGCAGGCCCCATCTACCAAAGTGCTCAAACACTAGTGGTATACACTTTGATGACGTCCCTCCTGGTAGAATTTCTCCTGTATACTTATTGTTCTTCTTCTCTTCTCTTGTGTGGGCAGCAAACCCATCCTCTCTGCTGGATCATTTTAGGATGCCTTGACAGACAGACAGACAGACAGACAGACAGACAAACAGACAGAAAAACAAACAGACTGAGACAGGCAGACAGACAGAAAAACAAACAATAGATGGTGTATAATAGTTCAATGTTAGAAAATATATGTATTGACAGACAGACAGACAGACAGACAAAAAGACAGAGAGACAGACAAACAGACAGAAAAACAAACAGACTGACAGACTGACAGACAGACAGACAGACAGAAAAACAAACAGGCAGACAGACAAAAAGACAGACAGACAGACAGACAAAAAGACAAACAGACAGACAGACAGACAGACAGACTGTCACAGCATGCAGCAATTACACTCATTAGTCAATGATATCCCTTCCTATAAATTTAACCTAATTAATTAATTAATTTAATTTAATCAACTTTGCACCACATAACCGTGTGAATCAAACAAGAGCAACCTTGTCCATCGGATATCGCAATAACGCAGCAATTCGGACAACACACAGCGACAGAAAGACAGCAAGTGCGTGCGCCGTCGTTCTCCTCTCCTCTCTCTTCCTCGTCTCTCAAACACTCAGCCACGACATCCCCACCATCGTATCTCCTCACATACACACACTTCGCGTCAACGACAATCAGATATGTCTCATCAGATGTCCGTTCCGACGCCATCACCGCATCAGACTGCGCAAGAGCGTCACACTCGTAGTTTGGTACGAGCACTTTCATTGCCAGTCGCTCTCTCTCTTTCTCTCGTCGTTCTATTTCGTCCCAAGCCCTGTCGAATATGATATCTACTTTCTTGCAGACAAGAGAGAAGGGAAACGGAATTGGCGCGAAAAGCTCTTCAGGATCTTGAATGAAATCTTCGCTTCGGTCGGTTGGAAGAGGAGTCGGAGGGTCGGGATTGCGGTCTTTCATTCGTACAGCCATCGTGGAGATACACAGACAGTTGACACACACGCGAAATTCGTCAGGTGAAGTGACTTACAAAATCTCCCGGGCAACGCTAGACTTTCCAACCCAAACAAAATTCCGGGCTGCACATCATCAATTCGTTAATTAAGTTTTTTGTTTCCCTTAGACAAACAAGCGCAGACAAATGAGAACAAGCAGACAAACAAACAGACAAATGAATAGACAAGCAAACAAATACAAATGTCATAATTTAATTAATTAATTAATTAATTATTTTAATCATTTTATCTATTACTCTATCTTGGAGTCATTGGCCATTGCACCAATAGCATATCGAAACGTGAATTGCAACTGTACTGTACTAGTAGTACTCTGTACCGCCAATACCATTCTCAGCTAAAAGTCCACCTCAAAATCAACCAACAGCTACAGTGTTTACATTTACACATGTGGCAACTGCAATGCAAGTATAAACCACTTTTAATGCATTAATATCGGTCAGTATCTGTCTGGACTTCTGCCTCTTTGCCGACCGCCGGCTCCGCTTCTTCTGCTTCTTGGTCCACTTTTGTAGGCACCTTTGACGAATGCCCAGTCAACCATAATTGTCTGGCCGAGTAAGTCTGATCCATTCAAGGCATCCAGTGCTGTTTGTGCCTCCTTGAATAATTCATACTCTACTAGTGCATATCCCTATAGTCAGAGCACAACAGTAATTGTGAATGCAATATTAGTGATGAGACAAGTGCACATGATATGTGCACACATGCATGCACACACACACACACACACACACACACACACACACACACACACACACACACACACACACACACACATGCACGCGTGCACACACACACACACACACACACACACACACACACACACACACACACACACACACCAACAAGAAAACGATGGACACCTTGATGAAGCCAGTTCTTCTATCAAGATTGAGATGCATGTTCTTTATCTCTCCATACTCTGCAAATTTATCGTGGATATCGTCCTCTTGAGCTTCTTCGTGAACTCCAGTAACAAACAAAATCCAACCCTCAACAGCTACAATCATCCCAAATTTTAGCATCTCACAATACTAGACTATTGTATTGGAGGGATGCATCTCACAATACTAGACTATTGTATTGGAGGGTTGCATCGGGATGCATCTCACAATACTAGACTATTGTATTGGAGGGTTGCATCTCACAATACACTAGACTATTGTATTGGAGGGATGCATCTCACAATACTAGACTATTGTATTGGAGGGATGCATCTCACAATACTAGACTATTGTATTGGAGGGATGCATCTCACAATACTAGACTATTGTATTGGAGGGATGCATCTCACAATACACGGTTTAGACCCATTTATTGAAATAAACAGGGAGCAACTAGCTAGTACCAGGCCAACACACGTAACAATAGTGCAGTACCAAAAATATACAAGCTAGTCTGGGGCTCTATAATC
>NC_085100.1:1390209-1472709 GCF_963422355.1 Corticium candelabrum
TCCTGTCTGTGTGTTTGTCTGTTTCCTGTCTGTGTGTTTGTCTGTTTTCTGTGTTGTCAGTCTTCCTGTCAATCAGTCTTCCTGTCAATCAGTCTTCCTGTCAGTTTGTCACATTATCGTACACTTCATTATCACTGACAATCTCCACTTGCCAACTTTAAGGAATTGGCACCCACTGTATCAACAATTCCGCACAGTAAAGTCGCACTATCTGCAATGTTTCCATCTGTATTTGTTCACATAACAATATAACACATATGATACTCGTTGCATCATCTAAAATGCATCAAAACTTATATTAGTTAATGATTTCTCTGGTTTCATGGCCATTGTATTTATAATTTCTAAGACATGCAAAAGCTGCCTTCTATTTGACTTGTTATTTGTGAATATTGAGTAGATGCTAATACGTGTGTAGTTTGGATTCTCATAGAAAGGTATAGCTAATAGCTTCATGAATTTGTTAGTCGTACTGTATTTTAGTGTACAATGTGTGTGGCTTGTCAATGTGACTCTATATATATTGTTGTGAGGTTCATGGCTTTTATTGATGTTTGTTTTTGACTTGGTTAGGCAGGTGTACTCATTTCATGTTTATTGCCCTTTGCTGAAGATCAAAGAAATAGATGTATGTATGAACGAATAGATACATACACTTGTGAATATGAACACACACACACACACACACACACACACACACACACACACACACACACACACACACACACACACACACACACACACACACGACAAATGGATAAGGAGCTGCCGTTAAATGGTAATGCCTCCAGCCGGATGGCTGGGTTCCTGTGCACTAAGCAGGAGCTATGGGCCGTGCTAAACAATTTCCTGGAGCCTGGCCAGGTGCTCGCAGGAGCACCGATTGCGATGCCAACTGTGGTGTGGGCACCCGAAGTCCCACCCGGACCCCAGTGGCTGATGGACTTTGTTGCAGTCGGAGACCTTTGCCACCCCAGTCAAAGACCAGGTACTCATTTATACTCCTGAGTCGAGAGAGGCAATTGTGTGTAAGTTTCTTGCCCAAAGAAATTATGCCATAGCTCGTCATCACTGTGACTTGAACCTGCAACCCTGCAAGGTCCCAGATGTAATCACTCTATAAGATGACTCTCTAACCAACTGAGCTATCACACCACACACACACACACACACACACACACACACACACACACACACACACACACACACACATTACATTATCTTTTCAATCACAGCCTACTGCAGTCTGCCACTTCCTAGACCAAAAGACAATCAACATCCGGCTGGACGATATGAAAACAATGCAAACAGCAGGATTCGTAACCGAATGGTATGCACACGCAATCACAATAACTGCTAGTGATTAAGACTTTTGCCACACATTGTGTCTCTTCAGGGGAGCCTACAAAAATTTTGAACCAAATTCAACAAGCTCAAGAGAGGCAAACTACCTGAAGGTAACAACCAGTACATACACATTAATTATGAGTCTCGTGTATGCTGTTGTATTGGCAGACACTCTATGATAGTAACCTCCTTTCGTGGACCTACTGGCAATACAAACGGTTTGTAGATGTACATTGTTATAATTATTTATGATTATTATGATTACATTAACTAATTAATTAGTAATAATAAATTGATACATGAACTAATTAATTAGTAATAATAAATTGATAATAATTTGTGTTACCAACAGCTACATTAACTAATTAATTAGTAATAATAAATTGATAATAATTTGTGTCACCAACAGATACATTAACTAATTTATTAATTAAAATTATTAACTAATTAATTAGTAATAATAAATTACACATTAGTAAACATTACATAGATTGCCAAATTAGTCAACAAGACTACAACTTATGCAGTAGATAGATAACTGATTAATTAATTAATTATTTATTGTATTGTATATGCTATTAAATTTTAATATTTACATACGGGTACTTTAAAATACAATAAAGCAATATAATAAGTATTGTAGCAATTAATCACAATTAATATAAATAAAAATGAATAAATAATAATAAATAAGTAAATAATAACAAATAAATATATAAATACCATTTACCATATTGCAGCTACAATGACGTCAGTACAACACAACATGGTGACGAAGGGTTTTGGGACATAAACGGTCACCTTCAAGAGACCAAAGTCAGGACACTGTCCTACCCCTATGCTACAGTATGACACATCTATACATTGAACAAATAGACAGAGAGATTGTTGTTGTTGTCAGGCAGTTGCTGGTCACTACATCAGCATGTCATATGATGAAGGCAATGGGACATTCAATTTGGTGTACAAAGCAGCAACTGCAGTTCATGAGCCATCGATGATATTCCTTAGTGAAAAGTATTATTATCCTCGTGGATATAACGCAAGGTTAGTTGTGTTGGATTGGCCGCATGTTGACATTCAATTTGAAGTTGATTTCTCTCTCTGTGTGTGTTTTAGTGTTGTGCCTGAGAAGGCAGCTGATTTGCATTACGAGTTTCCATTCTTGAAAGTTTATCACACTAAGCTTGTAAAGGATGGAGAGGTATGTTGGCATGAATTGAAGTGTGAAGATGACTCACAAGATTTTCACAACTAGATTTACACGGACGGATGCACAAACAAACAAGCAAACAACCATATAGACAGTGACACATATATGGCACATTCATGCATGCATGCATACATACATACAGACAGACAGACAGACAGACAGACAGGCAGACGGGGACACACACACACACACACACACACACACACACACACACACACACACACACACACACACACAAGATGACGGACTGACAGCAGACACACAAGCAGGCAGACACACACACACACACACACACACACACACACACACACACACACACACACACACACACACACACACACACACACACACACACACACACACACACACACAACAGGCACGCAGACACACAAGATGACAGACTGACAGCAGACACACAAGCAGACAGACACACAGACACACAGACAGACAAAGAGACAGACAGACAGACAGACAGACAAATAGTTGTAAGTAGAACCAAGCCCTATTGGCTTGGGCAGTATTTAGTTGCTTTGCTTAGATGGTGTATAATAGTTCAATGTTTGAAAATACAGTTGCGTGTCACTTATCCGACGATCACTGATCGGATATCCGACAGGTCAAAGCTTGCCACGCGGGTGATGATATGACAGATATATGATATGACAGATAACGCATCTTGCATATTATATAAATTTACAATCAATCATGAAAAGTATAATTTTATCTCTGGATCAATAAGACAATTGATTCGTTTAAATTCACATCTACATTCAGCATATCTAGTGCGGAAAAAATGTCGTATAATATGAACAATAGTTAGTTCATAACAGCTTCAGTTATCCAACATATCCACTTATCCAACAGGGGTCCGGTCCTAAGGGGGTCGGATAAGTGACACGCGACTGTATATGTATTGACAGACAGACAGACAGACAGACAGACAGACAGACAGACAAACACACACACACACGCACGTGCGCGCGTGCCAACAGGCACACAGATACACAAGATGACAGACTGACAGCAGACACACAAGCAGACAGGCACACGAGTTTCAATTGTAGCTTACTTTAGTTGATGAACACTACTACATGTATATAGTAGTTGGACAGTACATAGTACTCTGCATTGCAAAATGTATCATAGATAATAGTTCAAATGTATGTGATTGACACACAGACAGACAGATAAGACAGACGGACATGGCAGACAGATAATTTATTCTCATACAGATTCTACTTGTACATATGCTAGGATTTTTTAAATACAAATCAGTCCTTGCAAACAAAAAGTCATTAACTAATGGACTTGACCTTGAATGTCAAAATCAAATAATCTATCTAAATCACCATGATTAGGTGACAGTTTAGAAAGTTTTCTAAGGATAACTTTGGCATTGCATCTTTGCAGAATTATAGAAAATATTTTTCTCCAATACAACATGAACGTGGAAGCATTAAAATTGGCTTCTGGATTTGCTGACTGTTGTAGACGGACAGACTGACAGACAGACAGACAAGCACAAAGAGACAGACAGACAGACAGACAGATAGTCTGCATTGTTCTCTTTTAAGTGTTACATGTTTGTTTGTTTTTAAAATCTAGTCCTAGAAAACTCTCATAGTTACAGAACTTTATATTGTTACCTTGCTAGCATTGTATTATAGATGTATGTTTGAAATAAATGTCATTTGACAGACAGACAAACAGACAGACAGACAGACAGACAGAGAGACAGACACAAAGAGACAGATAGACAGACAGACAGACATGCTTGCACCTAATCAGCTTTCTCCTTTGCAGCAAATTCACGTTATTGTTGAACACAAGGAGTGACCAGTACTGCACTACTAGCTTCTGTCTCTACCTGCTACATACTCTATGTTACTAAGCAATAGTGTCTAGCTTTGTAAGACAGTAAGAGCTGCTATTGTTTTTCTCCACTTATGTTTCATTATGTGAAGCCGAACGACGACCGTAAAATCTGCTGTAGTAAATGAGTTTAAACTGTCGTATACCTTCAGGTTTGCAGATTATTGCTTTGCATACAATCAGCCATTAATTGCTTATCAGATAATAATCATTATTAAGTGGACAAACTGACGTCAGCAAATTGTATGAAACAAGCTCGCGCTATTGAGAGTTTGGAAACCAAGGCGTTAACTATTATGTAGCAGCTGCGCATGCTCGCGGACACTAGAGGTAAATATGTGGACAGTGATCATCTTGCTGTCGATATTCACTTTTGCAGAGTGCAAGTTCATGCAAGTGAATACCACAACACGAATGTTCACAGATGCAGCAGGTAAGACTTCGCATAGACTGCTGCACTTGCACTGTCCTTAGTGTGATGAGTATTTGGACGCTAATTATACCGTTTTGTGTACGATTGCAGATAGGCAATTATACTAATTAGGTAATTTAATTTTAAAAATTTATTTATTTTTGCATGTCACCGTTTTAGTGTTTCTGCCACGCCCACTAAACTTTAACTAAAATTAATATAAAACCGTAGCCTTGGAGTCCAGAACATGGTGTTTGTATTTTATAATTTTTCTTACATTTGTATTTTAAATTTATTATTTACTAAAATAATAATTTGTAAAAAATTATTATATTAGGCCTACAGGCATGTAATTGCATGTTAAATTCAATCAACTGCAGTAAATTGATTTGCTCGCCATCTGCAGGACGTGAACGAATATTTCATGGAGTGAACGTCGTATGTTGACCTCCTGTTTGCTACATTATTGGCCACCTAAGCATGTCTTGCTCACTCAGGTATACAAGGTGGCTCCATACTATCCTCCTCTATCAAGCTTTCATCCTCAGTTGTCATTCGGAGACGAGGATGTCGAATTTCTCGTGCAGAATGGTTATTCGATGGTGAGACTTTTTGTGTCTTGGAGAGGAGTTGAACCTGAGAAAGACAGTTATAATTCATCGTATCTGGATGTAAGCAAGTGGATTGTGCTGGACAAAGGGAGAGAGAATTGTTGAGTGTTCTGACTGTCGGCAGGTCATTGAGGGGATTGTGAACAAGCTTGGGGAGAGTGGGATTTATAGTGTCCTCGATTGCCACCAAGATCTGATGTCACCTAAATTTTGTGGTATAACAATGATGTTTGTTATTATAATAGATGAATAAAAGACAGACAGACAGACAGACAGACAGACAGACAGATGGACAAACAACAGACAGACAGACAAACTGACAGGCAACCAGACAGACAGACAGACAGAGAGACGGACAAACAACAGACAGACAGACAGACAAACTGACCGGCAACCAGACGGGCAGACAGACAGACAGACAGACGGACAAACAGACAGACAGACAAACTGACAGACAGACAGACAGACAGACAAACTGACAGGCAACCAGACAAACAAACAGACAGACAGACAAACAGACAAACAAACTGACAGGCAACCAGACAGACAAACAGACAGACAGACAGACAACCAGACAGACAGATAGACAGACAAACATATGATGATGACTGTCTTACTGGAGCATCGTTGTGTCTGTCTGTCTGTCTGTCTGTTTGTCATCCGTGTGTGTGTGTGTGTGTGTGTGTGTGTGTGTGTGTGTGTGTGTGTGTGTGTGTGTGTGTGTGTGTGTGTGACATATCCAAGTTAATCAACAGACATTTGCCTCTAACAGGTGAAGGTTTTCCCGACTATGCTACGCTGTATGAAAACAGATCCTCAAAGTCATTGCCTTTTCCAGTTCCCATTCCATCTTTAACGCCATACAAAATCAACAACACCACTGGGTAACGCTCATGCAATCCTAACATCACAAAAATTGTCAACACATTTCTGCCCATCAGGTATCCATATCGTGATGACTGTGCCAAGCATCCATTTTACCTGTATTACCTTAGTGATGCATGTTGTAAAGCTTGGTAAGAATTGTTCAGTTGAGAATCATTTGGTTCTCGTGATTTTGCTGTCAATGTTGCAGGCAGAGTTTGTATGATAATGATGAGGGCATCCTTGAACGTTTTGGTCTTTTCTGGGAGCAGGTTGCTCAGAGGTTTAGCAGCAATGAGTTTGTTCTTGGTATGTTGATGAGTTGTGTTGATTGCGGTGTTTTAGTGATGGTTGGCTTTATGTCGTGGTTGTAGCTTATGAGTTACTCAATGAGCCATGGGCTGGAGATATTTACTCATACCCACAAGATTTTCTGCCAGGTAGAGCAAAAAGATGGATGGACAGAGAGACAGACAGACAGACAGACAGAAGACAGACATGGATTTAGACAGACAGACAGACAGACAGACAGACAGACAGACAGACATGGAGACAGACAGATAGACAGACAGACAGACAGACAGACTACATTTGCTTTGTTTAATATCAATAAATTATATGGCTATCCAAAACACCTCTTTTCACACTAGACGTCATTAATAGAAAATACTTACTTCCATTGTACCAACGGCTGCATCAAAGCATCAGAAAGCACGATGACAACCACATCATATTCTTCGAACCTGTTTCAGACTTTGTGAGTGAGGTGAGTCATCAAACATGGACAAACTACAGACAGACACATTGATCAAGCATGCCACGCAGGTTGTAGGACCGAGCTGGTTTGGTGAAGGTCCAGGCGGCCATGAATATGACAACAGGTCAGACTGGGTTATAGTGCAATGTTTGATGTTGCTAACCGTTGTGCATGGCTCGGCAGACAGGCATTTTCGTTTCACATATATTGTGCGTTGATGAAGAAAGGACAGGTCAGAAATTATGTTTCATAAAATATTATTAATTAACAATTAATTAAAATTTTAATGATTAGCAATTGTTAGCATTTATCAACAATCAATAATTAATAATAATTAATTGTTGTGCTCAACCAGATCAGTCTGGTTCGTAATACACAAACAAATTTTGACTCTGTCAATATTCGGGTATTTTAATAATTAATAATAGCTAATAATGAATATTTTTAATTAGCAATAATTAGTTTATATATAATACTAATCAATGGTATTCAATAATTGTTATCAGCAATTACTAATTAACAATTATAATATTGATTAATATTAATAATAACTACTATTGATAGTAATTGTGTGCTGCTTTGATATTAAAGCGTCAGCTGTAATGAGACTTCTGTTAGGAGGCTCTCTAGGCATCAGTTGTAGACCTTTGTTTTCTACATACTTGAAATAGGGTTAAATTATATGTCACTACGTACGCTCAGTAAACACCCTGTAGTGGGTATATGTGTGTATGTATATCTAAATAAACACACACACACACACACACACACACACACACACACACACACACACACACACACACACACACACACACACACACACACACACACACACGGCAAATGGATAAGGAGCTGTCATTCGTTACGGTTACACCCCAGCCAGATGGTTGGGTTCCTGTGCACTACGCAGGAGCTATGGGTTGTGCTGAGCAATCTCCTGGAGCCTGGCCAGGTGATTGCTGGAGCACCGACTGTGATGCCAACTGTGGTGTGGGCACCCGAAGTCCCACCCGGACCCCAGTGGCTGATGAACTTTGTCACAGTCGGGGGCCTTTGCCACCCCAGTCAATGACCAGGTACTCATTTATACTCCTGAGTTGAGAGAGGCAATTGTGTGTGAGTTTCTTGCCCAAGGAAATTATGCCATAGCTCACCATTACTGTGACTTGAACCTGCAACCATGCAAGGTCCCGGATGTAATCACTCCATAGAAGACTCTCTAACCAACCACACACACACACACACACACACACACACACACACACACACACACACACACACACACACACACACACACACCACATTAGTAACGTTCATGTTGATGTGTGTAGCCAAGTAACATTCCCATATGCAAGGATATCGAAAGTAACCTTTTCTCTGCTCGAATGCTTGACATGGAGGAAATGGGATTGGCAGGCTTTGTCACAGAATGGTAAGCATTCAACGACAATAAACCATTTCATGTAAGCAAACTATCACACTTGCACATGCAGGGGTGCATATGACGACTTCACAACGGAATCGGACAGCTTCAGAGATGCTCAAGACATCACAGTGAGGCACACAGCATTTCTGTAATTGCCATTTTCTCAACCCAATTTTACAGTCATTTGCTGATCGATTCCTGTTGTCATGGTCTTACTGGCAATTCAAAGGGCAAGTCTAGTCATAAATATCAATGAGTGTTTTCCAGTTAAATGACAAGTGTACTCACTCTGTGTAGATATGGAGACATAACAACACAATCGAATTCAGATGAAGGATTTTGGAATGCGCAAGGCAAACTCGAAGAGCTCAAAGTCCGAACTCTGTCCTATCCATATGCGATGGTATGCATACTCCCTTACTATACCTGATTCTCTAATTAAATTATTGTATTTACAGTCAGTTGGAGGACACTACAAGAGCATGCAGTTTGTGAGGGAGACGTCACGGTTTGAGTTGACATACGTGGTTGCTGCATCAGCGAGTGACAACACAACAATTTTTCTGTCCGAAAAATTTTACTATCCAAATGGATTTAATGCAACGTGAGATGTCTAGTGAATTGATGTGTGACTGTTATGAATTGGTGGTGTGTTGGTGTTGCTGTGCGTTGACAGTGTGATGCCATCGACTTGGGCAACACTGCAACACCGACCACCATATCTATTGGTCAAACACACTTCAGTTGCACAAGCAGGACAAGTAATATACAACACACACACACACACACACACACACACACACACACACACACACACACACACACACACACACACACACACACACACACACACACACACACACACACACACACACACACACACACACACACACTATGAGTTTTATTGTTTTGTTAGGTCATCAGTGTTGGTATTGCGCCTGTCAGCTGAAGAGGATTGATATCAATTATGTATAATGTGATTGGCTGGAAGTTTAAAGTGCTTGGTGCTTTTTTATGTACTCGTGTTTGCTGATATGAAATGGTGGTTTGCAAATGTGGTATTGGTCACTAGTTGCTATCAGCAAGCAGTTTGCCAACAAATACACAGACAGACAGACAGACAGACAGACAGACAGACAGACAGACAGACAGAGGACAGACAGACAGAGAACAGACAGACAGACAAACAGACGCACAGACAGACAGACAGACAGACAAATTGCATGAGACAGACAAACGGATGGACAGACAGACAGACAGACAGGTACACTTCAACTTGCCTGAATGTATGAACTGCAGATGTAGCTATTGTATTATGTCCGCCATAACTGGTAATAACTACGAAAAAATAAAGATTCTGATTGGTTGTCAAATAATAGTTATGTCTGGATAGATAACATGATGACACACACACACACACACACACACACACACACACACACACACACACACACACACACACACACACACACACACACACACACACACACACACACACACACACACACCACACACACACACACACACACCACACCACACACACAAATTCGCGGATTCAGAGAAAAAGAGCAAAACCTTCTAAATATATCAACACCCGGAAGCGCCTCTATTTTTCCAATGTGACGTCCGTTTGCAACTTTGTTGTTAAGTACACAAGCAAACACGCCCGTCACTGCCCTTAGATTTCAACAAAAACACTAACACCTATAAATAAATAATTCCATTACAAATACATCTCACATAACGAACATCCGGAGTATATGTACTGGGTGGAGGACGCCCCTCCCACTGGCCGGTAACAGCCACACCCACTCACAAAGATAAGCTGTTTACGCGCCCCGCCGAGCTAGACTAACACATAGCAAACAACCCCGCCAACGGAAACGCGCCGCCATGCTCTCAATTAAGAGCGGGGCGGCCTCTAACGAAGTTGAGCAGCACTGCACTCTGCATACTTTAGAAGAGTAAACCGCCAGCTCCGATCACGCCCACACACCGCTGATACGGATAGTCACACTCTGCAACAGTGCAAGCACTCAGTTGCACGCCAGTAGGCTTGAATTACACGCAATCACATAGAGTCACACTCCGTTTGCTTGTACAAGCCTCAGAGTCTGCAGCAGAGTGTTGACTTTCGGAGACGTTTGTGATCTCGGGATTGCGTGTAATTGGTTGCAATAATAATGTTGGAGATTGCATTGCAGTGAGGCAGTGTCAACTGGCTCGATGTTTCATCAGAGGTGGAGGCACTGAATGGGGCGGCATGCGCGCAGTCTCCTGGTGATGGCATCGCGAAGTCTCTCAACAGCGCGGACTAGCGACGGATTGTGATTCGAGAATCACACGCGTCAACTGACAAGAGAGTTTGCCTTGCGATGCGACCACACCGACGCTATGCAAGTCGGGAAGACTGCGGATTGAGATACAAAACCGCACAGAACGGTCGGTATGTACAGTGTACGTCTGTAATGGTCAGTTACATTAATGGGTGACAAACTATTTTTTAGTGTAACACCAAAATGCACGTTTCCGACTCAGAATTAGAAAGGATCAACAGTAAAGTCACATTTCCTGGTAGAAATGATGCCATACTGATTGCTTTTAGAATGGCATTTAATGAGGTTGCGTGCTTGTACAGTTGGTATCTACGGTATTTAGTTAAATTTTAATGAGGTATGTATATGTATGTACTCTTTTGTAGTGCCTCATCTTTGCGGAGAGATGAGGGGAAAGTGATGCTTCCTTTGTTTGCGTGTCAAGGAGAGAATAATATTGATGTTTAGGCTAATAGCAGGTAGGAGAGCAAAGAGAAAACCACACTTCTGTGGCTGCGTGTGGTGTGTGTGTGTGTGTGTGTGTGTGTGTGTGTGTGTGTGTGTGTGTGTGTGTGTGTGTGTGTGTGTGTGTGTACGCCTACACTGTTGTACGTAATTACGGACTTGATTGTTATACAAATGATGCTTAGCTACACTTTCTGGATTTGCTATTGTTGTGATTCATTTTGAGTCAGAATGAGCGCATACGAAGTTTGAATGTCCGAGAACAAATAATAATAATAATAATAATAATAATAATAATAATAATAATACCTGCCCAGTTGGTGGACGCCCAGATGGGGGTAAAGACCCCACTTGCCCATTATGGAGGGGCATAGCGACACAATAACAATAATAGTTGAAACGATGTGTAATGTATACTGATGATAATAATAATAAAAAAATATTAATATTGTAGGTATACTCTTAATTAAGCAACCTTTACTAAATAATAAAAATTGATAAATGAAAAATGATGATAACAATGATCACAACACAATACGACAACAATGCTACAACTGCTGTTGCCCCCACACACAAAAACAAACTAAAACAAACAGACAAACACGTAATGTGTGTGTGTGTGTGTGTGTGTGTGTGTGTGTGTGCGCGCGCGCGCGCTCGCGCGTATATGGGGACACTCCAATCTATATGTAAACATACTAAAAGCAATGCCCATGTCATATTGCCAACCATACAATCTCATGACCAACATCGACTGTCTGTCTATCAGCACTGTACATGTCTATCTCAGGCAGCATCAGACCACAGCCAGGGGATACCAGTTGCATCTGCATGAGACTCATGCACCAAGTTAGAAAACAGTCCACAGTGTTTACACTCCCATAGTGTACTATGCATATGCATCACTAAAAATCAATAGAAAACACCCATTTGTCAAGCAGTGACAACTGAGTCTTCAAGCCCACCTCATGGGGGGGCCTCCATCATGAATGGATCAAGAACTGAATACATTGAGCAGCAGTGAATCTCATCTCAACAAGTTGAATATGAATGTGTTATTCACCCATTCGACATCTGGTATGACATACACAGTCAATCAGATCACTTGTCTTGTGGCAGAGGTGCATATTTGGAAGCAGAAGACAGACAAATGTAAAACATTAATTTGGTGATAAATTTTGTTCCTAACTTGACTTACTGATGAATTGTATTCTTCAGAGATACATCAGTGTCTTGGTATGCATATGCAGCATTGCTAAATATAATGGTGTTTAGTGTAATGGGTTAGACAAACATGCAAGTCTTGCAACACATTGCATCTTCCTAGAATTGTGATATGTTAATGTACATGAAAGCAATCAATGTGTGAATGTGTGTGTGTGGGATAAAATTTGGTTTTTAGACACACACACACACACACACACACACACACACACACACACACACACACACACACACACACACACACACACACACACACACACACACACACACACACACACACACACACACACACACACACACACACACACACACACACACACACACACACACACACACACACACACAAGTAGAAAGTGAAGCTAAACACAAACCAAAAACTGTACATTTTCTTAGAAATGCTACAACAAATCCTTCAATTAATAATACCAACCAAAACGCGTAATGACAATACCAATTAATAAATCAATAAATAATAAATTAACTAATTAATTAAACTGTACGTGCACACCTCAACTAGCCAGTGTCAGTGTCGCAATGCATCGATTCAACAGTTTACATCATCACGACATTCCACCATCTGACAAGCTCCTAACTCTATTCACTAGAAGAGACATTTTCCCACGACGTTGGCATCTGCATGGCTGCTGCTCATGGCTTCCAGCGGTCTACATCAGGTAATTCGTTTTACTGTAAACGCCCACCGACTAACAAGACCAATGCGGTCTAATCAATCGCCAACCCTAATACAATCCCATTATTAAATTTTCAAATCGGATGCATCTCCGATCGGTCACGTGCACGGCTTCTCGACCCTCAGTACCCGGATATTTGCTTATCGATGGAGCCGGAGTACGCTGAAGGGCCTTCGATTAACGAATGGCTTCAATGTGGGATTTGTTTAGATGTTTACAATGAGCCGACCGTGTTGAAATGCTCACATATCTTCTGTAAGTCGTGTATTGAGAAGTGGGCGGAGCGTCGGAAAAAATGTCCGATCTGTAATGCCGACTTGGGGCCCAACGATACGCAACCTGCGCCGCCCGTCTACCGCGAAATGCTCTCATCACTGCGTGTTCGATGTAACAATCATCAGGACGGCTGTTCGACCACATTTCCGGGTAATAATTGGAAGGAAGCGCTGACTGAACATCTGACTGTGTGTCAGTATGCCACAGAGCTTTGTGTGTGTGGTCAACGCATTGTGAGCGTACAGAAAAACACACACGTTGAAACTGAATGCGAATTGACGGTAGTTTGTTGCCCGAATAATTGCGGGGGAAAAATGCAGCGAAGATCTATGGCAAATCACACGTGTGTGGAATATTTGAGTTCAAGTATTCGGGCTGTTAAGGAAGAGAGTGCGAGGCGAGAGAGGAGGATGATGGCCTTGCCTAGTCATGTCTCAAGCTTGCGGACACAGGTTGTAGATGTAAGGGCTGATGTCCGGCAGCTTAAACGTGAAATGAAAACGTTAATGGATGAAGCAAGACTTTGGATGACAGACACTACGAAAGACTTGGAAGCACTTAAGAGAGTGAGAGCTCTAATGTGTTTCCAATTTTTTTATAAAAATTTTTTGGTTGTTTCGGGTAGGATACGACTAATGCTCTTACACAGATCCTTACCTGGGCGATTCCAGCGGTTCATTCTTTGCAAGAACGATCGCCCGTGTCTCGACAGACACGACAGTGTCGGTCTTGTCAACGGGAGAGTCTAACGTTCAGCAAGCAATCGACACATCTTATAAACTCGGTTTCGTTTCCATCCCCGAGCCTCAGTCGAACACAGATGCAGAGTCCGAGTGCAATACTCTCGGAAGAGAAGTATGCACCGTCACAGCTAATGCTGGGCACACAGCAGAGCACAGGCAGACAACTAGATACTTCGATCGGACGGTTGTGTGAGTGGCAACTTCCTACCTCTCCTGTGTGGTACTGTGAATGGTGCCTCAGCAGCAACAGTAGAAACAAGGTGCTCTGCTCTGAATGTAATCGACGACGTCAAGGTCTTTCCACCTCTCATCTCTTGCCGACTCCAAACATGGAAACGATAGAATGCGCCGGCCTCTGGATTTGCTCTCTTTGTGAGAATATAAATTCCCACTCGGATTGTATGTGCAGGTGCGGACACAAAAAGTCAGATCAAATGCTGTCATCGATGCTCAACATGCATATAACTGTCAGACGAATGTTGCACAAGCAATTGCAACTGTGGAAAAAAGTAAACACAATTGTCTCTGGTGACAGTGAGGAATGCAGTCAGGAGCGACTTGTGACACTTCTTGAGGCATTGAAGTACAATGTACACCAGCTGCTTCTAAGACAAATAAAACTGTGGACTAAACTACCTGGAAGCATAAAGTGATGCACTATGCTTGAGCCTAAAATAGTGAACTATTGTTAACTAGACACTTGCAATATTCACAAATCTATCAGGGAGTGTTTGTACTATTCATGGGTCACACGCTAGCAGACACAAGCAGACACGAGCAGACACCAGCCTGCTGTTAGCCCATTCCCAGGAAAAATCCCCAGAATCACAAGGAAGGTATCCCTACAACTGAGTGTACATCAGGCACTATTGACAACTCCATCTTGTGTCTGTTCCGGCTTATTTCAATGTAGTTAAGAAGACAATTTTTATCCATACCTAATACAACAGATCTCTATATAAACTTTGACATTGTCAGTTCTAAGTGTGGCTACACACCTAGGGGGCATAAAAGAAAAAACAAACAAATACAGTAATTCAAATAGAATAATGTAACTTGATCCACAAGTAAAGTTTTTCTCGATAAACAACAACATACCTTGCAAGAGTTCACAAACAGTGTCGAACGAGTCAACAGTCGACAGCAAGAAATGATCACTAATCTAAGTATAGTCGTCTAACTATATTTCCGGTCGTCACTTTGTAAATAAACATAAACAGTGCCAACATCAGTCATTTCACGTATTTAGGTCAATGATTCACGACAGTTCGTTTATATTGAGGAAGTGAGTCCATCCCACCTGCCGCAGATGGAACAAGTTGAGCCGCACTCTGTCCATATAGAGAAAATAAGTTTCTCTGAAGAAGCCAAACCGATCATCACACCACACGATGAAATGCGATCACCTCCTCGAGAGCGTTTCCGGATGTCTGTGGCATACAGCTGCAAAGCCCACAGGCTGCCAACTTTGAATAATCAACGCAGGACAGAAGCATCGTCTACAAGCAACGTCTAGTATAGACAAGACCCTACTTGAAATGCGACCCACTCAGTTAGCAGACGATAGAGGTGAACATAATTGATCTAAACGTCATACATCATATTGAATTTCGGATGCTCCATCATGCTTGTGTCTAGCACTTGCTATCCCTAGCACTCGTTAGTAAGTGTTAGAGTACGTTACATCACATCCGGATGTTGTATCTGTGACGTCGCACCTGACGGAGTCTGTCCTTTGCCCTGTCCCTCCTGCTTATTCTAAACTCTCCACATCCTCACAGTTCGTAAGTTCATGCTTGAATTTAGGCGCAGATGTGACTACAGCACACCACCTTCTCCGAATCAGCATCATCTAAGTAGAAGTGATGACTGATAGAGAAATTGGTGGCTGATTGACCTTCTGACATTGTTCTCATTCCGTTCTAAAATACCACATTTGGCACAGTAACCTCAAAAACCCTTACTTACAGGCCATTTGGTATCCCAAAGTGTCAAACTAATGACATAGTTAGCACATCAATCACATGTTTTTTCCATATGGTTCCCACACTGGCTAGCAACCTAATTCCAACTCAATCGCGAATCCAGACAATTTTTTGACAATAAGAATCCTACCTAGTGTCGCGTTCGTTTAGCAGATGCTTGCATTGTTTGGACAAATAATCACATTCGGAACCGGACAGCACACGTACTGAACCGCCCACGAGGGTGTGTTCCGCCCCCTGACAGTTCGTTCAACAATAAATACAGACAGGCAAGCTGCTCTAGACATTTCACTTCGTGTGCAGCCGCAGTCGAGCAACAGTCATCATGAAAACGATACTTCACCTTGTCATTGTCTCTCTCATCTCTCTCCTCTCGATGCCGGACACCGTCGAGGCACTCAGATTCAGACGCAACGAGAGAAGAACGAACGAATTCGACAACTGCCTAAACGTAAGTTTTGATAAAAGTCTCACTGAACTAGTGACCGTCGAGTTGAGACATCAGAGCATCATGAGTGTGTCTGATTCATGCAGTACCACGCTGACTCATGTGCGTGTGTGTCTACACTCTAGTATTGACAGTAGGCATAACAACACTTAGTCAAACACGTTTACGCAATTGTCAAATGTTATATTTTTGTTTAATCTCTCAAGTTCAAACAAGTTGCCTCTATACCCTCAGTTGTGTTTGTTGAGAGCCCATAGCAACTACTACTTCCACCATCTCTCTCTCCCACCCCGACATTCTAGCCTCTCTACCTTCCCCAATTAACTCCACAAATAGACTTCGCATCACTCTTTCGGTCGCTACACGACGCAGACGAATTGCGACATTTTCACAGCATTAGAGCGTCTGCGCGTTTCATTGCGAGGAAACCGTTTTTTTACGTCTTTTATCACTTTGACCGCTCTGCCATCCTCACAACCAGCACTCATACACAGTATGCGTGCATGTACACTAACAGAGGAGTGAATCACATCGACTGAAATTATAACCACTCGTATAAACATTCGCCTAGCGCTCGTTTTGTGGCCTAAATTGCTCACACGTTCCGCTCGTTGTCTTACAGAAATCGCCACTCGAATGCTCCAACTACAAGTGCCACTATCTCAACCCGCGGACGCTGCACGCCAAGACGGAGCGATGCTACTACGACAAGCTGCAGAAGAGCTGTCTGTGTCCGAGAGAAGAGGCGGCAGTTCCTTGTCAGGTAAATACAATATCTCGCGTGGGAGTCAATTCGCATGCAGTCCCTGCCTGTTGCAAGCTGCATGCCAAAGCGAACTCTGCAGCAGCTGCATCCCAACTAGAGCAGCAAATGAATACTAATAACGAAGCAATCCGATTAGGCGACTCTATCGCGAGCATTCGATTTGAATCTGCCGACGGTCGGGATTATTTGCTAGTTCACGGCAACGCGAGCCGCGCTGCAGCCCGTTTGAAGTGGCAAATCCGCCTCACTTGTCGCACGTGACGAGGGCGGTCTCCATGGGCACGGCTTTCACTGTGCAAATCACTAACCGCCGTTTGTTTCCTTTCCTTCGCAGGTGCATGGAAGAGACACCTGTAAGCAGTCGGAGTGTCCGTACGCTAAAAAGACCGGCCGATCTCGACCGAATTGCGTGTGGGACGAGCATAAGTTGAGGTGCAAGAGCCCCGAGCCATCCTTCTTCTACATGTTGACAGAGCAGGACGGAGAACTTTACTTGATCGATCCGGACGACCAAACAATGAAATGTGAGTCTCAATGATGTTGATTGTTTTGTAGAATGCGATATTTTTGGCTTGTAAACACGCATGTGCATTAGCATTCTGTGATCAGACCCACTCTCATATGTGTCTTGCATGCACATTGAGCATCAGCTGTCTAATGAGGGGTCCGACTTTGCCAGGGAAATAGAAAGCAACAGCTGTATTGTGCATGCCATTGATTGTTCCCACTTTCACAGTCTTCTCCACTCACTGTCTCCTCTCCATGCATATTCATCATACTCCTACTAAACTTCATCACATTGTCTCGGTGCTAATCCTCGATTCCTCTCTATTACAGACATACGCAATATTGACGGAGGCGTCAGCATTGCCTCATCAATTCACACAGTCAATGGCATCTATGCAGTCATCACATCAAGAAAATCCCAATCTCTCTTGCATTTCCCAAATGTGTATGAGACCAAAGGCAATGGAACACACTTCAGGCGATCGAGACTGCAGAACATATTCGCCATGGGTGAAGGCCGGAGAGGAGAGACCGATCTGTTTGCAGCAAAGAAACAGCAATCCGAGATCTACAAGTTTTCTCCCGGAAAGAGGATCAACAAGCCACTCGGTTCCGGACAACACAAATTTGCTGGAGATCTGGCAACCAATCCACACACCGACAAGATCTACGGACTATCAAACCAAGGAGTATTCGAAGTCAATCCAGCCAATGGATCGCATTCTGACATTTTAGTTTCGCTGCCAAAAGGCACACAATATGCACTAGCGTTTACTTGTGATGGCCGTCTATGGGCATCGGGATCGAACAAGAAAATTTATGAGGTCGACGTGTTGACGAGACGGTCGAAATTTCTTATGACACTCGGAGTGCATACACCATTGGACTTTGCATCACAGCCCGGCTGCTAGCAGAGATCTTATCTATTGCAGAAATTTTAAATTAAATTTTTACAGTTATATATTTTGAACTGGATTGTACATGCCTAATATTGCTGGTGTAATATTTAAGTTAAGTAATAGAATTAGTAGTTTGAAACCGTGATCATTGTCTGATAGAGTGATGCGTAACGCGCGTTAGACCCAAGGTAGTGTAGTCGAATCCCTACCAAACACTTCATTTCCTATACGCAAACGTTATAAAAACAAAGACACATAAGTACTTACCACAGAATCTGTAGCGATGCTTCGTGACTACAAAAGCTGCGTAAAAGGTCGTCGTTGGTGTTTGTAAAAAATCCGGGACTTACAAGTTATTGATATCTGTATGTAAATCAAAATGGCGTTGCGAGTTCCAACTCGTTTATTCTCGTTTGTAGGCGCTTTGAGACGCTCTCAAACCGAACTGGATCCCGTACAGAGACTGTTTGCTGACAAGGTGAAAGAATACCAAGAGAAATCGCGGAAGAATCCTGGCAAATTGGTGGACGTTACACCAGAGTTTGAGGCGCACATTACCGGCGAGAAGGAGCGACTAAAGAGGATCTACGGAGGTGGAGACATGTCTCAGTTTCCTAAATTCGACTTCAAGAAGTCGTGAACGTGTTAGATAGTCTAGACTAGAGAGAGAACAGACAAGACGTTGCAGATTGTTTTCACACATTTGTGTGTGTGGGTGTGATATCATTTTGTAATGGCAACTGTGTCTATGTGTCGTTCTCCACAAGCAATTCCTAACGTGTAGTAACACTGTTATTGATGTACAATACTCAAACTAAACTACTGTGAGTACACTGTGATATGGCAATGATTCGTTGCATTAGAAATCCTTCAGTCTTGTCAAATCCATGTGAAATATCATGCTGTATTACACAAGCCATTATGCAGCCAGTCTGTCTGTGTGCTTTTTTTTAGTCGTTGCTGCTTCTCTGTGTCGTGAGTTGAGCTAAAAAATTTTTGATGATGTCGTTCTGTTGTACTCTTTGATGTCTCTAGTAGATGTGTGGTGTTTGTATCGTATATGTGTTACTCTCTTGGTATACATCTTACTCTATTGTATACAGCACTACTGACGGTTGTGTTCACACGATCTCTTCTCTACAGTCAGTGTTCAATATCAATAACTCTACTAATTACCATACAGTGTTCACATACTCTGCAGGGCATAGTTTACTTTTCTTTTTTGCGTAGCGGTATTGCTACACAAATTGCAAATTGAGTAGCAGTAATGCAAAATTGCGTTGCAACCATATTTTTGCAAAACAGAGCAATTAATTAATTATTTATATACCCAGACAGTTCATGCTTTCCTAGTCTACAGGCGCAAGTTCATAGTCAGTGCCAAACTGTGAATGGTGATGATACTATTAAATTTTTATTATAACAAAATTCCCTTTAGCTAAATGGAAACAAACTTACTTAAATAGTAGCAGTGGCACCCTGCTCATGCAAATTTTAGAAGCAAATATGGTATTCATTAACTTTTGGTTTTTTTAACCATATGGCTGAACGTGTGGCCTCCTTGGAGTGCTTAATTAAGAATCGTTGGACTGCAAGTGTAGGGTCAAACTGTGCCAATGGCAGACCATCAACGCTAATCCTCATCAAGTGATCTAAGGTATCTTTACTAAGACTTGACCGCCAGTCACTTTTATCCTCCTCGTAGCACTGAAACCATGCTCAACTATGGCACTGCTGACTGGAAACACCAGCAGTATGCACACCAATTGCAAAGTTTGGAAATTTCTCTTTGTACTGGGACAGAAGCAGTGACCATACAGTATTTTGGATGGTGTCGCAATTAAGTTATCGATCCAGTACATCTTAAAGAAGGTCCAGTCTGTCATTACCCCATCCAGCAATACGTTGTTCTTGACTAGAAGACGACGGAAGTGCTCTACAGCAAGAGACACATCAGCTACACCAAAGGCTGCAAGATCATCTCAGTCAGTCGGCCACAGATTAATGTCAAGGAGACAAACTGCTTTAGAAAATCCCTGTTGTAAATCATCAAAACGATTGTGAATGCATTTCCCAATTAATAGCTTCGGTGTAAAGTGATCTCGACATCATAAATGCAGTAAGCACGTTTGGCTGTACGCCTGACAGCTCTACGTTTTGAAAATGCAGCTGGTCATCTTTCTCTGCGGCTACAATAAACTGCGACAGCTCCGATGGCACTTCAGGGTTGTCAGCCTTCAAATTTTCAAGGATAAGATGAACTGAGTCTAAGTTAGCAATGGCGAAAGACAAGTCAGCGGAATGACCTTGCAGATGACATGACAATGTAGCTCTCAATAGCTATCTTATTTCAAGTTTCTGTTTCTGTTGCCATCCCTTCTGCTAATGAAATGATAGTTTCAGCAGGTGTTCTGCTAATGTATTGCATAGCATGACCACTCAAGTACAGATGGTTCATAATCGAATAAGATATACTATATTATATATAGTATCACCACTTTGCTATGCAAGGGTGCACCATTATGAGGTTTTTAGTTAGACTTCTACTGTACTTGGATGCGACATTCTGATTCTGCATGGCAGTTTGTGCGACACGTAGCTGACTTTGTTTCGCAACATACAAAAATTGATTCGCAAACTGCGATGCCATACCGGATAAATTATGCCCTGCTCTGTACATGTTGCTTGAGGTGGTATGCTGTACATGTTGCTTGAGGTGCTTGCTGGTATTGGTGTAATTCTAGGTCTATAGTGGTAGCACTTCAATATATTGACAAATAAAACCACGAGCCATAATTTCTAAATGTTATAACCGATAGTTCTAGACAGTTTGTATAAGAATGTGAAACGTAATACCTCAAACTAGTGACTTACAGCAAACGGCAATAACGTGAGCTATCTCTAAGAACTAGCAACAATGACAACATGCAACAACTAAAGACTAACAACAAATAATTTATTAATGTTCACTACTCGGTGAGGCAATTACGTCTCACTGGTTATCATAGTCTTAGAATCCAACTTGATCGGATGCTAAATAGGCTGACAATCTTGTACACGAATACACAAAATGGACATTCTAGATCTATTGCATTGTAAAAGTAGGGTGGACAGCTTTCTATGAGTCTATGTTTAGTTTATTAAATATTGATGGTATATATTACATAAATATGTATATACGTATGCATGTACTGTCACTGACTTGTTAATTAATTGATGCAACCACTACAAAAGCAGCAGCACTAAATCATTGAATCAGTGTAAATTGACACCAATGGTGGTCTTTATTGTAACAAGAATTGATTGTGCGATATCTGTTTTTAGTTTAGTTGTTGAATTAATCAAACAAGGGGTAATTGCTATTTATTAGCGTTTCATGTCTATGCATGAGGAGTTTAGTTTGGGAGTTTTCTTAGGCTGCATATCTGTACATGTTTGTAATAGAAGTGGACTACATTGCGTATGCGTTGTACTAATAGCACTAGTATATAAGCAGACTGTACACAGTACTTGTACACTTAGTATTGCGTGACTAGCCTAGAGAGTCTAGATTATAATACACTATACCACGATGTTGACTTACACGTTTCTATATATGAATCAGTTGTTGATGTCTGATGCACGTGTGGATGCATGTGTTGTCTCGAGTCTAGGAAAGGCTTGAATATTTTGAGTTGTGCCATCAAGGCGTTGCCTTCTAATTAGAAATGTGGAACATTGGCACTGCCACAGAGTTACATATACATACACTGTAGTCTAGTCTCCTGTCTTGCAACCTGAAATTGAGGAGATACGTACGTAAAACACTTGTATGTACTGTAATCCTAAATTTGGTCAATTCATTGTAGAATGGCAGGTAGGCTCGAGTGTCCATGCAGTCGGTTGTTTCCCCCAGCAGTCAAGTGTCCAGTCGGTCGACGTCTGTTGGCAGGGGGGTGAGCATCTAAAACATTAGCAATCTAGGTTTGTCATCTTATCACAGCAGACAAATGGCAGCTATTATATAGTATAATTTGATAGTAGAGATTCTTGAAAGATAACTTTAGCTAACGTTGCCTGCTCAAGTTGGGGACGTGTTATACACAACCCTAATTGATATAAAATTTTCAAATGATGACTTGCTTCTATTCAAAATCAATCAAGCTGCAAATGAGCTAATCTAAATGATCTGCGAATCCAAACGAGCTGCAAAGACGTGGCAAAATCTGTACTAATAAAAGTTTGTGCTCGTAATAAAATTGTCACCAACTCGGACATCACAAAATCACAAGTCTCTGTAATATCTGCCATGAAAGCCAAAAGGTGTAGCATGTGGTAGATATGCCTTGGCCATCACTTCCATTGATTTTGCATTGAGAGTTAAGAGAAATGATGTTTTTGCATTGACATCCAGCACGAGTGAGAGAACGATGCCGTCGTCTTCTGAAGCCGAATTTGGAGATGCCACAAAGATTGGCTCTCCAGGATAACAACCGGGTTCGTGCCATCGTTTGTATTTGCCATTCAAGACATCGACTTTTACAATGGAGTCCAGGAAATCAGACGCGTGCGGATCTGTGTAGGCAACAGCATACACGTATGTATACGCCCTCGTAGCATGAGTCGTATCTCTGATGGTCGGTAACTCTGTACCCCATACTTCACTGAGTATCCGAGGAATGATGGCACTCGATGTCTTCCTCATGGGAAGTACAAATCGCATCATTCTGTTGGCACAAGCACTATTCCGTAATAACTCCGGTTTATCGATAATATTCTCCAAATACATATCAACTAGTGACGTCATATTCGGGTAACCAATCAAGTCAACAATGATGGTATCGTCTGTGTCATTTTCATACGCATTGATTGTGTGATAATAAAAGAATGGTTCGCTTGTAAACTCGGCTACTTGTTCAGCTGTCTTCCGGCTTATCACTCTCCACGTTGTATTCATCGACGACTCAAATCTAAACGTACGATAGTCTTCGGGACCCGAAACGGCAGGAATTTCCGGAATTACAACATAGTTCTCGGTGATAACGAAACTGTGTAGGAACAGGGTCGTGTTGAATGTCGGATTAAGAGCAACTTTCCCCACAAACTTCCTGGTTCGACTACCATAAGGTATAGTGTAGATGTAATAGTAAACTGCTGGCTCGGGCACTTGAAGAAAATGGACAATGTTTCCATCTAAATCGGTCTGTGCATGAGACGGAGCTTTAGCCAACACGGTAGCCATCATATCATCATACATAAATGGTGTCTCAACAGAATCAAGTGACCGATAATCAAACTCATTGCTCAGAGAAGCTCCAGTATTAGCCAAAAGGTGTGTAGCATCGTCACTCTTGACTCGTCGAATACAAACCCCAGTGTTCGGTGAAAACGTCGCCGAACTCTCATCACTGAAGTTTGGATGCGACTGATTGTACTCGGAGCTCTTCACAAACTGTGCCGTGTATTCAAGATGATTCTCATCAGGAGAGAACTGGAAACTCTGCAGAAATCCTAATCCATAAAACCAATGCTGATCGTCGGGTCGTTGAGTCCAGATTGCAGGTCCAATACGATAGAGAGTTCCTCTCAACCAGTCGGGCAGACCCTTTACATTGACTGTCTCGTGTGCGTAGAAATCCCATGGAAGGGGTTGAAAACCGAGAGCAGCTCTGTTGCTTGCATGCACACACAAATCTGTGAGCAGCAAGGAACAGAAATGAAGAAATGATAGAAACATGAAAACACGTCTGGGTGACATGATTTGCAGCGTGCAAGCCAACTGACACGATGATTATGAGACAATGATGACTAACACGGGATGATGACTAGGCAAAATAGATGATGACTAGGAATATCTAGTCGCACAATATGGTCGGGTGTCCAAGGATAGGCTCTGGATACCCGACCATCTTGTGCGACTGTTTGTCAGCAAATTTTTAATTGTGTATTCTAAATCGAATGTAGACCTATGTGGCTCTGCTGCTGTCTAGGCATCGTGTACGAATTGGTTTATGTTTCGGGTTGTTGCAATTATTGCTTGTTTGCAGCCTTTCTTGAGTGCACAGGCACCGAAATCTTTTGTATTGTTCTCGTTGTATGTTGGTGCTGAGACACCAAACATGCATGGCAACAATATTAAACTGTTATTGCTAATTAAAAATTTGATTAATTATTTCTGATTGTAACTCACACTGCCATTACTCTATCGTTGATTCTACTGTATCTTGTTTTTATGTTTAATATTAACAACAACAGCTCAACATTTCAAGATATTAATTATCTATTGCACAATAATTAATTTCTAAAGTGTAAACAAGTAACAATGTTTACTTCATCTTACGTCTTTGTTATAGTTTACTACTTCATTACACTTCATGTGTCAGATTTCTCTTCATCATTCAGACACATCTGAGGCTTCACTTGCATGTTCGTTATGTTGCTGACAGTCAAGCGTAGAGTCTTTCTCTTCTGTAGCCATTGTACTTGAATATTGATCACTTTGCATATGTGAGAGAGTGACACCTACAGCTGACTCTGATCCAGTTCGCTGAATCGTGTCTTGATGGTTGCTGCATCCAACTGAGTGAGGGTTTGATAAGTCTAAAGATTGGGATGTTTTGTTACAACGAAGAAAGTCGAATGGTAAAGAGGTTCGCCAAGAAGGTCTACAAGATTCTCTAACTTCAGATGAAGGAAGGTACGGATCATTAGCTTCAGAATGGTCAATGAGAAATTCAATAATCTGCGGAGTTCCTATGTCATCTACCGATCCAGTATGCCTTAGAGGATTACCCGAACCAGACAAACCAGTTGATGATGTCAACATAGAGCTGCTCATATGTGACTTCTCTGCTGTATTCCCGTCTCTCTCAAAACCTTTGACGTGCGTGCTGTGATTCTGCATGTGCTGCTGCTCATTCCACAGATGATAGTAAGCACCCTGTTTCTCCATCAGATCGCAATGATTTCCTATCTCTTTCACTTTGCCATGAGACATAAAAACAATACATTCAGCCGGTTGTGCGAGGCTCAATTTGTGTGTCACGTAGATGACCGTGTGACAATGAAAAAGCTTTCTGATTGTTGCAAATACTCTTTGTTCAGATAGCGCATCAAGGGCCGAAGTAACGTCATCTAAAAGAAGGATTTTCGGCCGACGTACAAGCATCCTAGCAATTGCTATTCGTTGCTGCTGTCCACCACTCAGTGCCACTCCCTCTTCACCAATCAGTGTGTCGTACTGCAGAGGAAGTTGCATAATAAATCGATGAATAGCAGCAGCCTTAGCTGCATTCTCAATATCCCGACCACTAGCATCTAATCTTCCTAACCGAATGTTCTCACCGACTGTCATATTGAAGAGGTAGTTCTGTTGCAAAGTTACACCAAAAGGCAGATCTTCGGGGCAAATATTTTGTACGTTTTGACCGTCAATTAGCACGTCTCCCTCCGTTGGCGAGTACATGTTTACAATGAGACTCAGTATGGTGCTCTTACCTGCTCCACTTCCACCCACCAATGCAACAGACTGACCAAACGGAATTTTGAGAGAGACATTGTACACATTCCACAAGGTGCTGTGAGTCTCATAACAGAAGGACACATTCCTAAGCTCAACTGTTGGATTATCAGACCATCCTTTCACTTCTAAAGTCTTGATTATTCTTCTGTTTGTACTGTTTGTACTTTCTTTGTATCCGTGTGCACTTCTGTCGTCTAAAAGTGTTTGTACTCGTGCCATCCCTGCTGCTGCTCTTGTCAGCTGACTGATTGACCGTCCCAAAACAGTGACACCTGAAGCAGTAAAAGCAGCCACCGTGTACATCACGAGCATCTCAGAATACGTGAAGAGATCCAGTTTGATGAGGAGAGCAGCGGCTATCAGATAGAAAATGGCAGTAATCTGAGGATGAAGCATGCTAATCATCTGAAGACTCAATGTGAACCGAAAGCCTCTCACCACCTGATTCACATACTTGGTCTCTACAAGCTTGCAAAATGCACGATTCCAATACGATTCCAAGTGATAAACTGCATTAACTCGATAACCATCAATGTTGTCCTTCATCATACTGAGCAGTCTACTAAGACACTCTCCCTTATTGAACTGATAGTCACTTGCCTTTCTTGCCATCACGTTGATTACAATCTGAAAAAGCAATACAACGACAATCAAGCCAAGCGTCAGTCTCCATTCTATCAACAACAGAAAGCCTAAACTCGTGACAACGAGAAGAACTGCCTGCAGACAGAGAGTGAACGTGATGGCAATAGCAATCTCGATGCTCTCAATGTCATTCGAAAAGCAGGAAATAATGGAGGCGCTGCTGTTGTCAAGAAAAAACTGAGGACGAACGCGATGCATTCTAGAAAACAACTGCTCCCGAAGTTTGCACGAAACGTGAACCGCAAGCCGTACTGATAGCATCACGTGTATCAAAGCGATTGCCATCTGACTGCACCAAACTATCACAAGTTGATACGCAGGATTGATGAGAGCCAACGTGCTGCGATTCGATTCAACGACGACGTCGAACAATCGACCAATCAAGAGCGACGTGCCGAGCGAGGCAGCCACGTCGGCGCAACTCAACAGCAACATGAAGATGACATGAATCGCATGCTGCTTGACATAGTGTGCAAACAGACACGCAACGAATTGCAAGATCGACATCCGAGAGTGACAACTAACCGACATCTCGACGTATTCTCTCCACTTGCATTCCAACTCGGACATCGTGTGACCTCTAAACACAAAGTCCTCAGGATTATCCAAACTCTGGGCGGCAACAGACACGAGCTCTTTGACTCCCTTGCTTCCAAACACGGTGTAAATATACTCAACAAACGAGGAGCCGATTGCATCAAAAATGCCCGTCTCTTCTGATCGATTTGGTTGCGACCAGAAACGAATAAGGATTGATCTCTCGGTCGTGTGCAACTTCACAGCCTGACGTACGTCGATAGTCTCGATGCTCTCATTCCCATACACAACACCCTGATTGCTCCTCGTTAAACTCCTCGTTAGTTGATATAAACCATTTATGACAAGATGGTTGGTCGGTATGTCTGCGCTGATACGTCTCATCTCAGTCAAATAGAGTTGGTACTGTATGGACTCGTAGCCACCTCCTTCAATTAAGGCTTGCAATCGATGAGTGTTAATAGTCGGTGTGTCATCGGACAAAGCGGTGCCTCCACAAGCCGCCAAGAGAAAATTGTTGGCTGTGCTGCTGTCTAGCTGGCAGAACTGCTTGAGCTGTTGGTAGAATGTGTGTAGAGCAAACGAGCCGACGTCTGTTTGATCTTGGTTGGGAAAGAGTGTGATGCGACGCTTAAACAGTGAATGTGGGCGTGTGATAGGAGATACGGATACTGGATGGAGACAACTAGATTGAAAAGGAAAATCAGACAACATGGAAAATACTGGAACCCTGAACCTGACAAAAATCCAGCAAAGATAAGAACAAAATTACGTTTTGTACAAACAAGCATTAGCCGAGCCGATGAAAACGGTTAAAAGTTGTGTGGCTAGCGCGCGTTAAAAAGGAATTTAACGCACGCTACAAGCAGGTGGCTCAATAGGATTTACTACTTAATTAAAGTAACTCAACAAATTGAGACAAAAAGCACACTTACCAAGACTTTACTTCATATTTAATAAATTTCTAAATATATTATTTTATTTAATCAGCTATTCCTATGACAGGGGCGTAGGAATGGTATCCAAGTTAGGGGGAGCCAAACTGGATGCCATTGCTGGGAGCATGGCCTCCATACCTCCGGTGGTTTACGCCTATATGAAGTTTGCAGCAATAGATAGTTGGCTAAAGTTAAAGTTTCAAAAAATAGAATGACCATGGCTGCTGCAACCCTGTTGACCTTGATTAGGTGTGAAAACGCGAATGCCCATTCATTGCATTTTGGTGTGTAACGTGAATGGCATAAAGACTGACTGGAGTTGTCACCAGTCCACAAGTACACTACAGAGCACACAGGAAATAAACTGAATTTGTGCACACAAAGTACATTCGAAGTCATGCTAGGATCGCACAATCATGTGTCAATGGTCACGTGACCTTGGTCAATATGATGTCGTCTATACATGTTAGAGACCTCAGGCTGTGGTAGTGTAGTAACCTGCAAACCATGCTCTCTAACTATTACATGCAACACTTTAGAATGTTTAATAGTTTCCATATTTCCAAAGTTGCACTTTGTACGCTTGTATATATAAATTAACAATAACTAATAAAAATAATTAATAATAAAATTATAATAAATTATTATTTTATTAATAATAAATAAGAAATAATTAATTTCCAAATAATAAGTTTGGAGCAATCACTTAGCCTTAATATATAAATTAATAAAACAATTAATAGTAAATTAAAAATAAATTATTATAAATTATTATTTTATTAATAATCAATAATAAATAAATAAATTACAAATAAGAAATAAAATATATAGTAAATAGATAATAGTGGCTGTGGCTGGTCATACTGCAGGTCTAATGCACAAACGGGCAACACTCAATAGGACGGTATGGGACGCCCGCGGGAAATGCGTTACGGCAGGGAGCCAGCAGGTCACGTGGTCACCACATTACTCACAATTCCTCTTGATGTTTCACGTCACAAACGCGTTTTTCGTCACCTCTATCACAAGTCTGCAGGTCAGTGACGACCCTGCGGACACAAACAGCTAGAGAAATTATCTTTTCTTGTTTGAGAATTCATGCGCTTACTTTCTAGCGAACAAACAGTCTTCGTCAACGTCGCCCATGTTGTTTCACAACGAGAATGACTGGAAGTTGAAAATGCCGGGCGATTACTGAACAACCGCCCAATCATATTGAACACTTTTATACGGGTATTTTATATCACGTGACAGATCGAGACACGTGATAGGCCTGACATCGTTCTAATCCTGAGCAGTAAACGAAAGAGCGGAAAGGATTATGTTGCATCTTATATACAAGAAAGGTGATTTTTGCTGCTTTCGTTACGTGAGTGCGTGCGTGCGTGCGTGCGTGTGAATATTATGCGCATGCGTTGTATGATGGGTTGCTTGCAATACCTAATAACATTATTGCATAATAATAGCTGCAATGTCCTTTTGAATTATTTATTATTTAATAATTAATTATTTTAATTTTTTGTGAGCAAAATTATTATTGTAAATATAATGTAGTTTTTGTAGTTAGTCTAGGAGATATGTAAGTGTGTGATCATGAGACTCTCTGCTCCTCTCAAAACACAATACACAAATAGAACCAAAGTGTCGATACCATTGGTGCTTGTGATATACAGAAAAGAAGTTGTGGAAGGAAATACAGAATGTCAAGTATTGTATAATATGACATGCTGGTGTCAGACAGCATCACACATGCAGGAATGTTGTGAAGCTGATTTAGTCAGTGCCATTTGGGTAACGAGTAGGACAGATGGATTGACAGACAGAGAGACAGACAAACAGGCAAACAGATGGAAAGAAAGGAAGACAGACAAGCAAACGGCATACAATTGGCGTCACAAGTTTCACTTATAGAATATATTACAAATAAAATTATTACCAAATGTATAGTAACTATGCATCGTATGTATTAGCACTGAGCATTGTGGTAACGATCTCATATAAGGAAGGTAAATTGATATCTATGACATGATCATGGACTGGATGTGGAACATCTCTTAGATGCATCCGAGTATGAAGAGAAATATCTTAAAGATATGATCCAATGGGGAGAAGAAATGCGTCGTATAGACTCGGGATATTTTTGTCTTGTTGCGATCAAGCAAGTGTCTGATTATGACTGATACCCAGTGTGGCTCATCTCAGATGGCAGACGGTCAAGTAACTTGACATATTTTCAAACACGATATCCAACGGTGACCATAAGGATATGTGCAAGTGAAGCCACTTGGATGTCACGTGGATGGGTGTATATACAGCGGGAGTGGATGATGTTGAATCTGAGTGTGCATTGGATGGTGTCGCTCAATGGGATTTCGTTGTTCACAACGACGCAGACAGAGAGCAGCTGGAAAAGTCATTTTTAAATCTTGCTGTGTAGAATCAGAAATCTTATAGCCAATGGTATAAGATGGAAAAAGGAAATTATATGAACAATATTAGAACTGAACTTGAATGTATATATATATATATATATATATATATATATATATATATATATATATATATATATATATATATATGGCAGGGGACGGGTAGTTGTTATCTGTAATAAAAATATATCTATAAAAAACTAAAAAATATAATATATATATATATATATATATATATATATACCAAGGTCTTCGGACTCGGTACTATGAGCACAAGATTCTACATCGTGATGTCAGTCCTACTTGCTGCATGTGCAGTGTAGGCTTGGAAACAGTCGACCACATTGTGGCAGGCTGTAGTGCTTTGGCACCAATGGACTACACTGATCGACACAATCAGGTGACCTTCATTGTTCACTGGGATGTTTGTTGCCATCTTGAGGTTCCAGTGGAGAGCAGATGGTACCGGCATCATCCTGATAGGCTTGTGGAGACGGATGACATTACTATGATGTGGGATACCACCATCCCCACTGCCAGGAAGATCAAAGCCAATTGTCCAGACATCTGTCTCAGAAATAGGAAGACAAACACTTGTCTTCTTATTGATATCAGCTGTCCTGCTGATGGCAACATTGGCAGGAAACATGCTGAGAAGTTGACGAAGTACAGCGACTTGCGAGTGGAGATAAGCCGCATGTGGCATTGTCGAACACTGGTGGTTTCGGTGGTCTTGGGAGCTTTGGGCACAGTGCACGCAGATATTGCACGGTGGCTGGACATTATTCCAGGTCATCACAACCTGCAGCACTTACAGAAAACAGTGCTTCTGGGATCTACTTGGATCCTTCGTAAAGTCATGTCTTCTTTCTAGACAGCCGTGATGGTCTAAGTACTTCTGAAGCAGGGTTTGCTTCCGGTACTTGTAATAGACTTTACAAACCAGACTGATCTGGTTGAGCACGACATATATATATATATATATATATATATATATATATATATATATATATATATATATATATATATTATTTATTGTTTATTTATTATTTATTATAAATATATATATATATATATAATTGATTTTATTGGTTGATAATAAATAAAAAATTTTGAAAATTACAATTTTGCAAACTAGTACATTAGAAGTGACCCACCAGACAGTAGATTACTAACCGCGGACATTCAGTTACTTATCCTGGCAGTGCTGTGTCTTGGCATAGAAAATTGCATACACTAAAATTTGCTAAAGTCGTTAATATAGAAAACAACATTATAGTTTGTTTTTTGAATGTTTAATATCAATGTTATGTTTTATAGAGTTAATATCAATAAGTTTTGTCAAAATGTGCCACGTCTGTTATCGTATCTACTGTTGCTGGCTCTCTACAGGGTGGACATTGTGACGGAGAAGGAAGAGATGCTCTATTCAACAATCCACATGGCTTGGCCTTTACAAACAGCAGTGATATAATAGTAGCAGACCACTATAATCATTGTATCCGTAAAGTGATGTTAGCTAGAGGAGACGACATATCCTCACACGTAGAAACGATTGCTGGAGTTGCTCGCCAGTATGGCTACAGAGATGGGACTGCAGATCAAGCTTTGTTTTGCAAGCCCTGGTCAGTGGGAGAGGACGACACTATCTACGTGACAGATTTGGGAAACAAGAGAATCAGAATGGTGTGTGTGTGTGTGTGTGTGTGTGTGTGTGTGTGTGTGTGTGTGTGTGTGTGTGTGTGTGTGTGTGTGTGTGTGTTGATAATGAGAAAAGATAGCAAGCAACTGCTGCTTCAATTTCAGCAGGCGCAGATCTAGGGGTGAAGGGCGGGAAGGCACAGATCTAGGGGTGGAAGGGCGGGTGAGGGGACCAGCCTGCCTTTCAACCTTCCTTGACCAAATGCTTAGAGTACACTCAACTAAGCTCAAAAGTCCTACTGTACCAGTGTCACTGTGATAATCATATCTGCGAGGAGTATAATCACATATAAAGCAATTAACGAGGTTCAATGAGTCATTGACATTTTTCCTTGGATCACCTCTCTCAAAATGTCAAAAATAGGCGTGGCTAGGTTTGAAGGTCAAATTAGCCCTCTTACTGCAAAATTCTGGATCGGCGCTTGTTCAGGGGTGTGAAACTGGCTCTATTGCCTTGAGTGTACTCTAGCGCCAAAGCCAGTGTGGGGATCTAGCACATGCACACTGTTGAGCTAATCTGGAGTTTAGGACAGTTTTATCTCAGGAAAAATGCCTGCATGGCACTGGGTATATATATATATATATATATATATATATATATATATATATATATATATATATATATATATATATATATACCCAAGCTCATTGTTCATGACTTCCCTTTTAAAATGTTCCTGATATCGTCAGAAGTATTGTGAACTAATGTGTGTTGTAGGTAATGGAGGTATACTTTAGAAACAGCATTAGTTAATTAATTAAGTATATGTGTAGAAGCATATGCGTGAGTGTGTATGGTCATTTGTATTTCAGTGCCCTATAAGGGTTTAGCCCCAGAATAGTAGTAAACGTGTACCATTGTTTTCAAGTTTGTGCACCCCTGGCAGCAGTGTTACAACTAGTCACGTGTAGCCAACTAATACAAACTGTAAATTTTTTTCTGTTACACAAGAAAGTTTCAACTTGGATAAGTGAGCATCATGATTACTTATCCTGCTACACAAAGTCTTGTGTAGCCAGACTTTACCGTCCTGTCTTACTCCTAGAAGAATAACGTGGCGGTAGGGTCTGGGTACATGAGATTACAATACTACACAAATCTTTATGGCAGTGCTCAGTGCTTACAGTGATGAGGATGGACTGCATGATGTTGAGAGTTTTGTTGCAGAGTTACTTGAGTGAATTACACAAAAGGTTGTGGTTTCATCTGCTAACTTGGGTGCATTTGAATTTGATTGGGATATTTCAATAGGAAAGATTGGAAAGGCTACTAGGTTGTTCAATTGATACCGATTACTCTTTTTAGTAAACTTTGGAAGTGTTTTTCAGTAGACCATATGAGTGGCGTGAAATGATTGCTTTTCTCTGAAGCAATCCTTAGAAGTCTTTCTAAGCATAGAATATGAGGAAGAACCAGAACCAGAACGAAGGCATACGTCTGCAGGCAGTGCAGGATGCATATGCATTTGATCCTATCCCATATTTTACCTTTTCCTTCACATTCCCTTTCTCTTTTCACAATCAAATTGACCCTAACTGCACTCTTGACCTACATGTAGAACAAGCTATTTCTTGGTAATAGGAAGAGATATTCTGGAACAACAGACCCATGCCCTTTGCTTAATTAATTTTCTCCTGCTTTGTTTAGAACATTTAAAATTGGTAGTGATGTCATTTCTTAATGTTGTGCGTGTCATTGTGTGTAGGTGGATGGGTGTGGCACAGTGAGAACATTGGCTGGATCAGGAAACAAAGGATTAGTTGATGGGCAGGGAAGGTCTGCTGCTTTTACAGCATTAGTAGATATTACTCAATCAGCAAACAAATCCATCTTCTACATCACTGACGACAACTGTATTCGTACGATAGATATGGATGGTAATGTCATTACTATTGCAGAACAACAAGCAGAAGGTCTGACTGATGGTCACTGTAGTGAAGCAAAGTTTATCTTTCCACAGCAAATAGCATGCAGAAGTGGAGATGATGAGACATTGTATGTTGCTGACTATCATAACGATGCAGTGAGAGAAGTATCACTCAACACTAGAAATGTTAGAACAATTGCTGGTGGCAAAGGTGCAGGGTCTTGTAATGGAGCAATTGAAGCGGCCACACTAAACCATCTGGTTGGAATTACTATTGACAGCAAAGGTTGCATTTTTGTGTGTGATCGTGAGAATCAGAAGATTAGAATAATTTCTTCTACCATGGAGACAATGACTACTCTAGTGGGATGTGGTGAGGAAGGTTTAGTAGATGGCAATGGTGAGGAAGTAAACTAAACTATCTGCGTTGTCTTCTTCTGAACGAGTCAACCCATACACTTTACTTTACTTTACACAGGAACATTGCATTCGTAAAGTTGATCTCCAACAGTATTTGCCTCTACTACCAAACTTGGATGTATCATTGGGTGAAGATCAGCTGTTTCTTGTAGACAACAAGGATTTGGCAGATGTTGTGTTCCAAGTTGAAGACAAACAACTCTTTGCTTGTAGACCCATTCTAATTGCTCGCAATTCTTATTTTTCTCGTCTCTTCTCATCTGGAATGAAGGAATCCCATCCTTCACGTGATGGACACGTAACCGCAGTTCCAATCCAAGATGCAAGCTATGATGCTTTTCAAGCTCTCATTGTGTATCTCATTACAGACAAGGTGAGTGTGGATGTGAATGACTGGAAGATGGTATGTCAACTTCTCATTCTTTCTGATCGCTTTCTGGTTTCCAAACTGAAGAGTTACTGTGAACAGATTGTGGCAATACACATTAGAGTAGAGAATGCAGTTGAAGTTCTGTGTTTGTCAGACACTCACAACATTTCACTGCTGAAAGAACAAGCCATCACATTTATATGCAATCATCTTGATGCGATGAGAGGAAGGGCTGAATGGAGCAACTCTCATCTTCTTTGTTTTTAGAAATTAATCAGAAACAACGACTGTAAGACATACATGGTTGTTGTTAACAATTGTTGTCTTTTTGAATTTATGTTATGCATTTGTTGGTTATTGGGTGTTATAATAGCTGCAGACAACCATACATGTACTTCATGTGATTGCATGTCAATGACTGCTCTGTACAGTACTAGTTGATTTACATATGAAAGATTATGAGTTTGTTGGTCACGTGTGTGTGTGTGTGTGTGTGTGTGTGTGTGTGTGTGTGCTTGCGTGCGTGCTTGCATGCGTGCGTGTCAGAGTATGAGAAAGCGAGTAGAAATAATAATATCGACTGCAGAATGAAGATTCACTAGAGAACATCACCAACGTTGAAGTAATGTTTGAAAGATATAGACAGCGCACAACAGTTACATTCAGTGCATCTAAAATCAGTTTGTAATCTCTAACGCGCATTCAAACTTTAGTTAAATGGTGATGACTAGTACTGTGCAAGTAGACCTGTTAGTATAGGGACTTGTGATTTCTCCGCTTTTAAGATCGTTTATTAGGAGAAATTGTGAAAGAGTTGATGCTTTTACGCGAATGTTGATTTTGTACGAATCGAAAGCAATGTTTGTTTTCAGCACATTTTCTAAATTTTATATCTCACTCATTCATAAGTGTTTACGTGACCAATCAATTAATATTTTAGGCTTTTTTGCAATGAACTTGATAGCAGTTACAAATACTTTACATTAAACATTAAAGTAAAATTCGGATAATCTAGAGAAGATGACACAGACAAATAATTTATGTCCGATGTTTTTAGTTGTTATACGGGAACTTGTAAGTTGTAATGCACACTGTATACAGCATAGAGCGTTTGAGCACGCGCAGTTATTATTCCATTTCCGTTGGTGTACGCCACTGCAAAAGATGGAAAACTGCATGAGGTTTTGTAAATGCCGAAAGATGAGACAATGTTATCAACGTTTTTTGTCTCCATAGCACTTCACATTCGGGTTGTGATGACGTCACCCCTCAAGACGTGCAGAGACTGAAGATACTGGAGAGAGATCAAGCAGAGCTCAATACGTCACTACTGAGGTTAACAACGCATTTTGCACAGGTTCGGCCAAATTTGCTAATATTGTGAGTTTAGATTATAATTGATATCAATACAAGTGGAAGGTTATTAATATAAATAATTGTACAGGCATATTCTGCAGATATTGATACTAATGAAACAATTGTTGAATATAAAGTTTTTGGTTTTTGCACATATGAAGTTTGCTTCTCACATGGAGCTTGTAATGTGAAGCTTGTGCTGTTTTGGGATTTTTAATTGTTTTAGGTGCAGTTTAGACTAAAACAAATTGTGGCTGCTGAGAACAGTGATAAGGAAGTAAGGACGAAAACACACGCACACACACGTGTGCACGCACACACACACACAACACACACACACACACACACACACACACACACACACATACACGCACACACACACACACACACACACACGTGTGCACGCACACACACACACATTTTTCGTTTTCATTACATGAGATGGTGTGTTGGTGTGTACAGGCACTGTTAAGGGATCTGGAAGAGTTTGCCTTTCAAGGCTGTCCTAACGTTCAAAGTGTTCTAGACACAACCCAAGTGACAGAACAGATGGTAAGTACTGTAACTAGTTGTTATAAACAAATAAATTAATAAATTAATTATTTGGTAAACAAATAAATATATAAATTAATTAATTAATTAATTTATAAAAATAAAATAAATAAATAAATAATAAAATGTATTTAATTTTATTAATATAAACAAATGTTTTTTGTATAGTAGTTGCATACTTTTAATTTTTTAAAAATTCAAACACTTCAATTATCTTTATCTTTGACGCTTTACTCATCAGGGAGTTGCAGAGCATGAACGACAACTAGAACAACAAAGACAAAAACAGCAAGAGCTTGTCGCACACTTACAGCTGCAGCTTGAAGACATAGACAACTGCACAGATGTATGCAAGTGCTATACAAATGCTGGCGATCTCACAGACTGGATTTGAGTTGCTGATTTTTGTGTTTGTTTTGATAGCAATCTGTGGGGTCATTGGCTGTGGGAGAGGAGACGAGCAGTTTGGCTGTTAAGCAGAAGTATATTATTGAGAAATTGAAACGAGATCTTAATATCAAACTGGATGACATCGAGACGATGTCACCGGAAGAGTTAAAGGCGACTGTGGATGCTGCAGTTGGGGCAGTGACACGTCCTGCAAGATCAAAGGTAATCTATTTGAATGAAACTTTGGTTTGCTTTTTGCTTGTGTGTGTGTGTGTGTGTGTGTGTGTGTGTGTGTGTGTGTGTGTGTGTGTGTGTGTGTGTGTGTGTGTGTTATGTATCTTACATGGTACATGTAGTTTATGACTGACTAGTTTTTCTTTTTCTTTTTATGCGTAGGAGCAAACCATTCAAATGCTAAGAACTCAAGTTGCTGATCTGGAACGTTATATAAGTTTCTTACAAGGTCTGTAAAAGTGTATCTTTAATTGGTCAGTTTGGGTACATATTCTCTAGGGTTCGTTGTTTTGTTGATTTGATGTAAAGACGCGTAGCTTTTTTGAAACCACTTTTTGCATGCTAATAAATGCAACAGTGTAGATGGATGAAATACCCTGAAAGAAGAAATTTGTGCGGGAGAAAAAGGAGTACGATTTTGTGCAATCACAAGCCCATCGCACAAAATAAATTCCACATATATTTTTCCCTTGCGCATGATCAGTATGAAAACACGTGCTAGTCTCGTGGCTAACGGGCACATACCACTACCCGGACACTGCAGTCACATCAGCTAACGTAACATGTCTACTGATGCAAAATGGTTTCAGTAAAGCTGGAATTGTTACTGTCTTGGAAAGTTAATCTTTTGTTGCGATCTCTCTACAAATTAAATGGAGTTGGATCTTGCACAAATTAGATGGGTCGGCCTTATTGTTGCACAAATTAATTCTGCACAGGTAGTAATGTTTCTAGAAAAAGCACAATTTTTCTCCCGCACAAATTTCTTCTTTCAGGGTCGTTAGACAATCTTGGGGGCGTGTTTCCACTAGCGCCTAAACGGGTTTAGCAAGTGGTTTTAGACCTGCTTCAAAGTAGGTTTAGCGGAGTTGTTTAGGTTTAACTGTCATGTGACAGTAGTGTGCTTGTTTAGATGGCTTCTGACAATGCTGTTTTGATGATATTGACTATTTTGCTGGGATAGGATTGCCTTATAAGATGTAACTGAAGGAATGAAATCAGCAGCTAGAAAGAGAGAGAACATGGTGTCCTTGGTTATTGTTATGCAGATTCCCACTAGCAGATGCTGAATCAGTGACAACCAACAGTTGCTCTGACTCGGCAACAAACCAGTCCAATACTTCAAAATAAGGCGTTCCTAGATGGTTTGTTTGCACATCCTGGATGTGCAAGTTCCTAGTGAAAACAGTCGCTTTCTTCAACTTTTGAACACGTTTAAGTTAAACTAGTTTAAGGTGCAGCTAGTGGAAACACGGCCTTGTATTATTGACTGCTGGTTTGGGCTTTGTATAGTAGTCTATCAACAGACAGACAGACAGACAGACAGACAGACAGACAGACAGACTGACTGACTGACTGACTGAAGAATTTAAACTGGACTTTAGCAGCACTCAGTTTTTCAGCCATTAGTTGGCTGAAAGCTGGGTAGTAGCATAATTTTTTTTGGCTGCTAAGTATACACATGTGTATTTTCATGTAGCTTACAAACTTTACTTTTTTGCCTTTTGCTGATATGTATTATAGTTTTGATGTTTGAAGTATATGTATTGACAGACAGACAGACAGACAGACAGACGGACAGACAGACAGACAGACAGAGAAGCAGACAGTGCTTATTCTTCCATACAAGCCGCAACAACTAAAAGTGTATTGACGTAACTGTAGCCCCTACCAACACAGCACAAAGCTGTGGCGTAGAAAACATCTAGACTCAAGAGTCATAGAGCTAGACTACCAGTTACTACTACAAAGAAACAAAAGCAAAACAGTAAATCTAATCCGTTTTTCTTGCACACGCCATGCACATGTCCTGACACTCCCACGTATAATTTAGCTACACAATGCAACACAAAATGGCGTCTGCCAAAGACACGTGTCCAGGATCTGAGTCAAAAAGGACGGCTTGATGTTGAAAGCTTCATCAGGAGAACCATCCACTTCCAACTTGTCCAACTGGCATACTGTGGAATCAACAGCTCCGTCACTCCAAGAAGCCACAAAGAACGGACACCAGGCATGAAATTTTGCTGCGAAATGTCAACGTTCAAGAAGGCAACGATGGCGATAACCTCCTAAGACGATTCAAGCATCAACTCGCCATCCCTTAAGGACGACAGACAGACAGACAGACAAGAAACAGAGAGACAGACAGACAAGCAAACAGACAGACAGACAGACAAGAAACAGACAGACAGACAGACAAGCAAACAGACAGACAGACAGACAGACAGACGGGACACATTGTTAGAGTTACAGAAGGCTAACTCAAACGTCACTTGCTTGGCATACTTGGATGATGTTTTTGTCTTGAGGGCAATTGATGAAGTTGTATCAGCATCGAATGATCTCAAATCTTCCTTTTCACCAATTGGATTGGAAATCCAAGACAAAAAATGTGAATTGCTTTCTCCTACCGCATCAGTCTCTTCTGATGTCACATTTCCTGTTTCAAAATAAGGTATCATTGTCCTGGGGACCGCAGTTGGTAATAGCTCATTCACCTCAAAAGTTTGCACTGACTTTGCACAGTCAGGAAGCTTACTCTATGAAGACTTTTTTCAGCTGGGGGATACACAGAGTGCCATGTTACTTCTTTGCTACTGCCATGCTCATTGTTTGTGTCATCTGCTCAGGAATATTTCTCCTGACGAGCTACGGCCTGCTATGATTATCCATGACACACAAACACAAACTACCTTTACCAAGCTGCTGAACGTCAATGACATGACTGCTGAAGCCTGGTCACAAGCTACTTTTCCAGTGAGGTATGGTAGTTTTGGAATGACTTCTGCAACTCAACTTTCACCTATTGCATTCGTTTCTGGTTGGGCTCACTCGTTGCAAGTGTTACCGGACCGATTTCCAGACCTACAGCCACAAGTAGCTTCAGTAATCAGTCAAACAATGACTATGTCTCCAAGTGTTCAGGTAGATAGCATTAGTCATCATCTACAGCAGTATATGTGTCCTGGTCAAGCTCTCACAGACCTCATCTCTAACCCCAAAAGACTTCGCATAAGTTGACTGAAAAACAAACAAAATCTCAAGTTTAGTACATGATTGACAATTCTTCAATCAAGGACGCAGCTCATTTGAGATACCTTCCAGGAAAGGGCTCAGGAGCCTGGCTAGATGCTATTCCCACCTCAAGAAAGCTTGCAATTTCTCATGGATTATTCTACTTGGCAGCATTAATGAGGTTGGGTCTACGTTTGCCACTGCAATTGAATGTGATTGCGGAAGTCACTGGTCACTGATACTTGCAAGACAGGAGGGGGTTCAGTTTGGTCACACAACTCAATGGTCTCTGCTTGGTCCGAATGTTTGAAACGTGTGTCACTTCCTCACACTATTGAGCCAAGAGTCTGTCATAGCAGCTCTCAATCCAGACCTGACATAGCTGTCCGTAATGCAACTGACTTCAACGTTGAATTTGACGTCTCTCTGGCACACCCGTGGAGCTCAGGAGTAATTTCACATGCAGCCACAGCGGATGGGTCAGCAGCTTCAAAAAGGGAAGAAAAGAAGATAGAGAAGTACAGCAAAGAAAGGCACACTGGTGGAGGTACTCCTTGCTTGATTCCCTTGGTTTTCGAACATTTTGGACGTTGGGGGAATAACGGAGAGAAGTTTCTTCACCAGATCTCACTAAGATCACGTGATGAAGATGAAAAGCTGAATTTGATTAAATTTAAAACGTACTGGCAACGAATACTGTCAATAACATTACAACGTTGCAAAAGTAGTGTTTTAGCTAAAAGATTGACAGAATAGTTTGTAGTAATGACTCTGTAGATGATAGCTACAAACATCAGATGGCTTTTTATTAGAGTTTTTCTTCTACGACCACTATGGTCATTTATCTTGAACTCTTGGTGTTATATGTAGCCTTTTCTGTATCAGTGTTGATGTTTTCAATAAATGTTCTTTGACAGACAGACAGACAGACAGACAGATAATTTATTCTCATACAGATTCTACTTGTACATATGCTAGGATTTTTAGAATACAAATCAGTCCTTGCAAACAACAAAGTCATTAACTAATGGACTTGACTTTGAATGTCAAAATCAAATAATCTATCTAAATCACCATGATTAGGTGACAGTTTTGAAAGTTTTCTAAGGATAACTTTGGCATTGCATCTTTGCAGAATTGTAGAAAATCTTTTTCTCCAATACGACATGAACATGGAAGCATTAAAATTGGCTTCTGGATTTGCTGACTGTTGTGACAAATGCTGCAAAAAATTCTCTACCTTTGTGCCCCACCTCCCAAAATGTTCTATCACAAGAGGAACACATCTTGATACATATCCTCCTGGAACAAGCTCTTCTGAATATTTTTTCATTTTCTTTTCTTCTCTTGTCACGGCAGCATGACCATTTTCCTTGCTAGCCCTCCTAATAATGTCCTGACTCCACAGATAGACAGACAGGCAGAAAGACAGATGATTAGATGACATTTTGGTATAATAACTGATATTTACTTCTTTATATATTTTAGCATCACCGGATAATCCTAACCTTCGACCTTCCAGCGACTTGCCTCATTCCTCACGTCTCTCTTTAGTTAGTTCAGCATCTGCACGAGACACAGAAACTGCAACGAGTACACCAACAGGACTACATGTACCATCTACAGGAACAGACGGTCCTTCTCCAGGATTACAGGCAATTCGAACAGAAGCAGGAAAATTAAAAGTAAAGAATCATGTGGGTTTGATGTCCTTTAATTCGTCTGTTTGTTGTTGATGTGCTTGTTTATACTTTGTTTGTCTGATTTGTGTGTGTTGATTTTATGTCTGCATTTTGTGTTCAATGTATTGCTCTGATTACATCTTTGCTATTGATCTTTGTCTCACAGTTTAGTCATTTTATATGCAGACAGTGTGTGTGTGTGTGTGTGTGTGTGTGTGTGTGTGTGTGTGTGTGTGTGTGTGTGTGTGTGTGTGTGCATGCACGCGTGTGTGTGTGTGTGTGTGCATTGAGCTTGTCCTATTGATTAATCAATACATTACTTATATTTATTTTCTCTTGTATTATCTACTACTCAACTCAGTATGTGTGTGATGTTGTTATGTTTCAGTCTGTTGGAGAGCGCTGCATGTCTGTTATGAAAAAATCTTTATCAGTTATGCATATTGTTGCAACAACGTAAGATATGTAGCATTGGATTGTGGCTTTCCTGTATTGATATTAATCTTGTTTATACTTTTGCAGTCAGGCAGGTTTGTCAGGTCAACAAGTGCAGGATAAACTCACTCGGTTGTCATCAGAGAAGAAGCAACATCCTAGTTATGAGTGAGGAATGGTTGTATGATGCAACACACACACACACACACACACACACACACACACACACACACACACACACACACACACACACACACACACACACACACACACACGCATTGTAATTGTCGTGTATGTTTGTTGAATTGAAGGGGAGCATTAGCTGCACTTGGTCTTGCTGTTGACAATGTCGTTACGGTTTATGCATCACAAAGTGACCGTCAGTCCAATGAACAGAGCAGTGAGAATTGCACAGAAGTAGAAGCAGATGGAAGTCCGAAAGTTACCTTACCACAAGTTGTTAGGAAAGAGTTAGGAAATGCGTTGCTGGCGCTATTTACACACGGACTCATGAATGTATGATGGCCATCGTCATCTGTGTGTGTGTGTGTGTGTGTGTCCGTTTGTCTGTTTCTTTGTTTGTTTGTCTGTCTGTCTGTCTGTCTGTCTGTCTGTCTGTCTGTTTCTGCTGTCTGTGTGTCTGTCTGTGTGTCTGTCTGTGTGTCTGTCTGTGTGTCTGTCTGTTTCTTGTCTGTCTGTCTGTCTGTCTGTCTGTCTGTTTCTTTGTCTGTCTGTCTGTCTGTCTGTCTGTCTGTCTGTCTTTCTGTCTGTCTGTCTGTCTTCCTGTCTGTCTGTTTGTCTGTCTGTCCAATACATATATTTCATACCTTGAAACTAGTACACTCACACTAAACTGTAAAACAAACAAGCAAGCCCGCAGGCGCTATGCTAAAACTAACTGCTAACGACTAAACAACTGAAACGAGTAAGACTCCAAATTACATGAGTTACACTGAGAAAGTCTCGAAAGTTTTCTAGTAATTACTCTTGCATTACACCGTTGCAACCCCGTCTGTCTGTCTGTCTGTTTGCCTTTATGTCTGTCTGTTTGTTTGTTTCAGTTGTGTGTATTTGTTTGTTGTTTGGTTGGTTGTTAATCGTATTGTATTTTTTGCAGCAATCTGGTAGCCAATCGTGGCTTAATTTTATCGGCTGCATTAGTGCATCATCTCGTCTTCTCCAATCTGACAGATCAACACCATGGCACGTCTTCCTCCATTACTATCATCTCAAAGTCAGTAAACAATCAAGCAAACACACACACACACACACACACACACACACACACACACACACACACACACACACACACCACACACATACATAAATACAAACATACGTATGCATTTACAACGAATGTACATACGTACACACACACACACACACACACACACACACACACACACACACACACACACACACACATGTTGGTGCTGTATTTAAGTCTCATGATAATTAAATTTTGATGTGCTCAACAATTTATTATATTTAATTAATCCAAATACATGCATGTGACATAACATGACACGTAACCCTCAAATACAACTCTACCATCTGGACACTTTTGTTTGCTGAAGCTGACAACTTGATATGACGAGACACCAAACATGTTATAGATCAATGGCTGTAGAGTGTCTTACTTACTCTTGTGTGATTTGTATAGCAAGGAGACGTTTACAATGCATCAACACCACGAACGCTGGCGATGTCATTCAATGTGGACGTTACAGGTGGCAGTCCTGTCACAGCAAAACAGGTAAGACATGCAGCAGTATAGTCAACTCGAGTGCATGATTGTTGTTATCCGAATCGTTAGACGCTATTAAGCGCCATACATCACGTAAAGTTGACACACGAGCCACTGAAAAAGAGTCCCGATTCACAGGTTGGTGAACTGATCGGCTGTGACGAGTGTTGCTTATGTCTAGTTGTTTTCTAGTTTCGATCTCTTATTTGTGCAGGACTAAAGTAAGTTATGACATTAATGTTGATATTAATTTTGTATTTACAGTTATGACATTAATGTTGATATTAATTTTTTATATTAAAGTTATGACATTAATATTGATATTAATTTTATACTAAAGTTATGACATCAACACTGATATTAATTTTATATTAAAGTTATGACATTAATGTTGATATTAATTTTATATTAAAGTTATGACATTAATGTTGATATTAATTTTATATTAAAGTTATGACATTAATGTTGATATTAATTTTATACTAAAGTTATGACATCAACGTTGATATTAATTTTATACTAAAGTTATGACATTGACGTTGATAATTAATTTATGCTAAAGTAGGTTGATTAGAAAGTTAATATTAATTTATGCTAGTGATTTGAAAGTTGATAGTAATTTTATATGACGTAGACCCAGTATTGCTGACTAAACTTGTTTTGAGATTTTAGTTGTGTTGACAAGCTACTTACAGATGTATAATAGTCGTCGATGAGAGGTGTGTTATGTTTGTGTGTGTGTGTGTGTGTGTGTGTAGTGAAGGACAACTGTCTGAGTGGTGTCAACTGGTTTGCAAGTGTATTCCACTAATTGATGAATATTATCATCCCTGGAGTTATGTGTCAGCAGGTAAGATGTTACAGTGACAGACAGACGGATGGACAGACAGACAGAGTCATGTGACAGACAACTACACAGAGACAGACACACACACACACACACACACACACACACACACACACACACACACACACACACACACACACACGAACAAATAGATATGCCCTTCGGAAAGTTCTGAAGATAGCACCCCTGATTATTTCTAGGTAGGGACCCCGGCGCTACTCAGAGTTAGGCCGCGCTGACGAACCCCTTGATGCGTGGCTGGTAGCCTCGTCCCCAGACTCTCTCGTGTTAGTCTTGTCCAGTGCTTGTATGACAATCCCTGACACGAGAATTGCCATACGGGCACCAGACAAGACTAGCGCGAGAGAGTCTGGGGACGAGGCTACTTGGCCAGAGCATCAAAGGGCATGACTTTGTCGCAGCCGCAGGACTGGACCTCAAGTCCACATGTACCTGTATATACTGTGCGATGTTCTGCCAAATTAGCGGTCTAGTTCACTTCCAGTCAAAGACCAGGTATTCATTTATACTCCTTAGTTGTGAGAGGCAATTCTGTGTGAATTTCTTGCTCAAGGAAATTACGTCTGTACATACTTGACTGCGAACCTACAACCTCAACGTCCCAGATGTTTCCATTCTCCAAATGCAACTCTCTAACCAACTGAGCTACAACACACACACACACACACACACACACACACACACACACACACACACACACACACACACACACACACACACACACACACACACACACACACACACACACACACACACACACACACCTGTCCTGTTCAAAAGCTACCGTAAAATGGTCACGCTTGCCTCCAAGAGGCAACAAGTCTGATGAATGAACATTGTGATTGCTAGAATTCTAAACATCTGTGAACTGTCAATCCTCCTTTACTTCTGAACCATTTGAAACAATTTGAACATTAGATTGCACCCTGTTGTTTCCTTATAGGTTTCCTCACACATCACATCCCTGACTGCCACCGGAGCACGTGTCCCCATTCCCTCTCTCCAACGTTCCAAACCATCACGACACAATGTACTCCAGCCCGCTCTCAACCTCACAGCCTCATTGTACCATTTCTCCTCTGATACTTCAATGTCTTTAAAATCTCTTCTTATCATATCTCTCCATCTCTCCTTTGACCCACATCTGGGGCTGGGCTGAGGCAACCAACCAAATAAGGTTGATTTTGGTATTCTATGGTGTAGTAGTTAGGTGTCCCAACCATTCCAACCTTTTCCTCTTCACTTTCTCAGATGCAGTCTCCTCATCTCCCCACCTCCTCCTCACTTCTGTCATTGTGATGTGCTCAGACCATTGTTGCCTGTTGGAAATGCCCTAGATACTTCTAATGCATTGATGGTGAAAGGTGTTCAGCTTCTCCTGAACACCTTTCATCATCGATGCACACACACACACACACACACACACACACACACACACACACACACACACACACACACACACACACACACACGACACATGGACAAACACTGGACAGACAGACAGACAGACAACCAGCAAATAGCATTTTTGCTATTGGTTGATTTCCATCTGTATTTCAGGTTTTACAGAGGCTTCATCGTTTATGGAAAGACTAAGTGGTCTTCGTTTCTCTCTACCAGTAGATCTACCCATTCAACAGTTTGCTGACATAAGAGAAGCATTCAGTGATCCATTTTAGTAATTATGCAGGACACACACACACACACACAGACACACACACACACACACACACACACACACACACACAAACACAACATACATACAACAAACTACGTTTATCAGTTGGGTGTGAATATGGAAATAGTTTCTATAGCAACTAAACTATCGAGTAATTAGTAATTTCTATTTGTTGTTTCTGGTACAAACTTTGAACAAATTTTATTGTCATTGATATCCGCAGACATATCAGGACTGAGTTTCATAATATCGAGTAGAATTAGTCATATAGTGCAGATATTATCAGCAAATCATGTAGCACGAAAGAATGACATCCTAATACAAATTGTTCATAAATAATGGATTTTTGTGTATTTAACATTGTTTTGATGCATACTTGTGTGCGCATGCGCGTGTGTATTTATGATCATGTATATACTTACCAGACAAACAGTTGGACACAGAGACAGAGAGACAGTTGGACACACAGAGAGACCGACAGACTGACAGACAGTTGGACACACAAAGAGACAGACAGACAGGCAGGCAGTTGGACAAAGAGAGAGACTGACAGACAGACAGTTGGACAGACAGACTGAAGGCTATACAAATGAAGCTGACTTTAGAGGTTTTTGGAGAAAAAAAATTCTCAATAATATTACAACGATGCAACGCTAGAGTCATCCTCCACAAGCTGACGCGTGTCTTCCCTGGAGAAGTAGATGAGAACATACACAATAGAGACTACCAAAGTAGTTTGCATTAAACTAAAGCTGAACTCACTAGATTTCTTGCATTTAGTGTTAGAAATGTAACGTAGAGTTTGTGTTTCAATAAATGAAATTGACAGACAGACAGACAGACAGACAGACAGACAGTTGGACAGACAGACAAACAAACAGACAGTTGGACAAACAGAGACAGACAGTTGGACAGACAGACAGACAGACAGACAGTTGGACAGACAGAGAGACCGACAGACAGACAGTTGGACAGACAGGCAGGCAGTTGTACAGACAGACAGTTGTACAGACAGACAGACAGACAGACAAACAGGCTGATAGACTTTTTGTGATTAAATACTTAATATTAATATCTACAATTCCCTAAAAAAATTTGAATTCTCAGCGGGAAATATTCATTGTCTGAGCATCCACAGCATAGAGATAGAGCATAGTAATGGTGCTTCAAGTGAGTGGCAGGTTATAGTTTATATTCACTTGGAACTAAGACGCACGCACAAAGTTTCGTCGGTAAACAGCCAATCAACAACAAAAGAGAAATGATTGCCTTTGATACAACAAACTAGACGTATAAACCTAATGTGGATGCCTAATAGACAAGATACAGTTTTGTATCATAAAATACGAGTCAATCTGTGTGTCAACTCAAAGCCAACTGGTGACCGCCTGTTCATACTCTTCGGGTGGAATGAATGGCAAATCGATGGTCCTGAAGATGCAATGAAATTAGTGTGAATGAGTGAGATGTTGGACTGTGATGACGAACCTTATCATGAAGTCGCCACAGTAGGGACACTCGCTGGCAATGAGGTCATCCAAATCAGCCTGAAATGTCAACAGATGAGTCAATGACTTTGGTGGTTCTCATCAAGATGAAAAATATAAACTATTTGAAAATTACTATTTATAAATTTTTAAAAATTTTTATTTATTAATTAATATTTAGAAAATTTTTTTAAATTATTTATTAATTAATATTTATAAATTTTTAAATAATTTTTTAAATAATATTTGTTTATTATTTAATATTTATAAAAAAATTTAAATAATTTTTATTTATCTTAATTAATATTTATAATTTTTAAAATAATTTATTTATATTAATTAATATTTAAAACAATTATAATTATATAAATAAATGTTTATTTTTAATTTTAATTTAATCAATATTTATAAACTTTATTAATTTTAAAATTTTATTTTATATTAATTAATATTTAAAACAATTACAATTATATAAATAAATGTTTTATTTTAAATTTAATTTAATCTATTCTATCTGGGAAGGGAAGATGTAGTGTACAGTAGTAGTGATCCCACTTCTGTCACCATGTGTTTACTGCTGTGTTAGAACAGTAACGCGCGTTAACACTAGCGTACGGTAACAACTAATCACTACAGTACATATTTAACTTATTCTGATTATATTTTAGATAATTAATTTAGATAATTTATTTTAATAAAATTAAAATACCAGTAATTACTAAATAATATAATTAATACATAAATTATTTATTTTATATTTATTAGTAAAATTAATTAATATATTTATCATATACAACTCGGCCAGCATGACCCAATACTATTTGACACTCACTCATGAGCAACAACTCACCCTCGCTTGCTCACTAACTGTCGGAGCAGCAAGATCATCACTTGCTTCGCTAGCAGCCGCACTTGCACTTGCACTTCCAGATGCAGTGAAACCACGGCCAAACGATATTCCTAGTTGTTTATGTAAGTCGGTCATCCGGTTTCTAGTGAGAGAACTATGGATGAGAAAGGAGTGATGTGAAGTGGTTTGTATGAGGACTTACACTTGTCTCTGTGAGAGGTGTGGACGTATTTCTACGACCAGGCAGTCAGCGTGGAAAACGTGGGAGCACGGGAAGACATAGAATTCGCGGGTCAAGAGTGGGAATGAACAGATGGAACACTTTTGCTGTGCAGCGACCACTTGATACCTGATGATAGAAAGGTGTGTTTAGTGTGTTAGTAGAGTAGATGGCAGATGGGAAACCTTGGTGGCTTTGAAGTTTCAAGCATACATGAAATTGCCTTTGATTGTCTGTCTCATCCGTCCATCTGTCTGTCTGTCTGTCTGTTTGTCCTTCTGTCTGACTATCTTTCTGTCTGCCTGTCCATCTGTATGTCTGACTATCTGTCTGTCTGTCTGTCTGCCTGCATGCCTGCCTGTTTGTCTGTCTGTCTGCCTGGCTGTCTGTCTGCCTGGCTGTCTGTCTGACTGTCTGTCTGTCCATCTGTCTATCTGACTATCTGTCTGTCTGTCTGTCTGTCTACTTAGCCAACTTCACTATAGAGAAATAACATAACGCATACTTGTTTCTCATCTCTTGTATGTCTTGCCTAATCATCTCTCCACTGTCAGTTGCCTCTTGCATTTCTCTCTTGAGACTCTCAATGTGTTCGTTGTACTCTTGCAATGATGTGCAGATGGCATCCTATAATAATACAATACACACACACACACACACACTCGGACGAACACATGCACACACACTTGGACGGGGACACACACACACACACACACACACACACACACACACACACACACACGGACACACACACACACACACACACACTTGGACGGACACACACACACACTTGGACGGACGGATGGACACACACACACACACACACACACACACACACACACACACACACACACATTACTTTAAAGTGATCAATTGTAACAAAATCCGAGAAGAACTGAAGTACGTCTTCAATCTTGAGCAAGTCGCATTCATTCAACAACTCCATAGCCCTACAAAGTGCCCAACAAATTCAACTGATACTTTACCAAGCCATCAGTTCCTGTTCACCTTCCAACGTCTCCACTCTGCTCAATCACAAACCTTGCAATCATCAGCCACAGTTTCTTTCTCAACGTTTCGTCTCCTTCGTCAGGCTTGTTGGCATTGATGCGAGCCAATTCAACGTCGTCATCCTGTAAAAGGAGTTGAGATCAGGAAGTACAAACTTAGCAATAGACACAATCAGTCTGATGAAGTAGCACACAGTCATACAGATGGGGAGACAAACAGCTAGACAATGGACACACAAACAGAGACAAACAACTAGACAATGGACAGACACACAAACAGACAGACAACAACTACACATGGACAGACACACAGACAGACAAACAACTAGACAATAGACAGACACACAAACATACAAACAAACAACTAGACAATGGACAGATAGACAGACAAACAACTAGATAACGGACAGACAGAGACAGATGACAATAACTCCACAACAAACAAGTGATGTACAAATACTCTAGTCTCCTCACTTCAAGTGCAAGCTGTACGGCTTCCTCAAACAGACCCATAGAAGAATAGAGGTGAACACACGCTTTACGCTTCTTGTGTTCAGCACAAAGACGAAGAGCATACTTTGTATCGAAGTTTGGCTCAGAATCACCCTAACATTGAATTCAATTAGACATTAAACACAACTGATTACACACCACGCAAGCAAGTCCCACCTGTGTGCTGCTGTTGATGAACCCTAGCAATGCCATTTCATCCTCGGCTTTCGCGTAGAGAGACAGAAGGTAGTTGTGGATGGCTTCGTCCTCGTTACCCAGTTGATCAACACAAAATTTCAAATAACGAAGAGCTTCGTTATGCTGCAAAGAAAAACATTCAGATGCCAACACTATGGAAGAGATGCGTCCCTCAACATAATTATTTAAAGGTGACCGTTCACAATTCACAGCGCACATACAGACACACCCACACAAACTTGAAATCATGCCTTTATGTACACATTTATCCATTTACCAGTTTGAGATAACTTGCTGTTGAACGACAAGCGATTTCTCGATCTTTTCCTTGTTGCACGTGACCCAACAATGGGTGCAGTACAAAGTGTGCATTAGCGTGATGGCATCCTCACAGACATCTACCATGTATGAAGTTGTAGACTAGCTTAGCAGTGTACCAACGTATACATCTGACTTGCAGTTGTTGAATTTCTGTAGAAGAAACATCGCTACCGACGCATCGTTTGTTACTACGAGTACAGGCTATTCCTTAATTCTATCCAGCTGTTGTAGCTACCATGTAAAGATAGACGCACAATCTGCATTGCCAGCGGTGTCCAGCACCTCTCCATGGCTTATTTCATGCTTGAGTTTCGGGTGCCATCATGTGATGCTCTGTGCTCCACCCATTTCCGGGTCATGTGCACTATCGAGAAAGCACTTTATCGTTCAACAGCAAGCTATTTCAAGATGGTAAATGGCAAATGTGTGGATAAAGAACCTAACAGACTTGTCTTGGGGTTTCCCGAAATGTCAAGTACAAGGAGCGAAACTGCCGTGGCAGACAAGAACGCAATTTGCCTTTCTCTTTGTACTAGGAATAAAGACTGTATGTCAAAAAAACGTGGTGCACCCTAAGATGTTTCCTTGTTCTGCTTCGTTATTACACAACCTGAAATCATGCCACATTTTTAAGTTTGTGTGAGTGTGCCTGCACGTGCATGGTGAATTGTGAACACCCTTTAAAGTATTAAGAGACACATCCCTCCAATACAATAGTCTATGTATTGTGAGATACATCCCTCCAATACAATAGTCTAGTGTATTGTGAGATGCATCCCTCCAATACAATAGTCTAGTGTATTGTGAGATGCATCCCTCTAATACAATAGTCTAATGTATTGTAAGATGCATCCCTCTAATACAATAGTCTAATATATTGTGAGATGCATCCCTCCAATACAATAGTCTAGTGTATTGTGAGATGCATCCCTCCAATACAATAGTCTAGTGTATTGTGAGATGCATCTCTCCAATACAATAGTCTATGTATTGTGAGATGCATCCCTCCAATACAATAGTCTAATATATTGTGAGATGCGTCCCTCCAATACAATAGTCTAATGTATTGTAAGATGCATCCCTCTAATACAATAGTCTAATGTATTGTGAGATGCATCCCTCCAATACAATAGTCTAGTGTATTGTGAGATGCATCCCTCCAATACAATAGTCTAGTGTATTGTGAGATGCATCTCTCCAATACAATAGTCTATGTATTGTGAGATGCATCCCTCCAATACAATAGTCTAATATATTGTGAGATGCGTCCCTCCAATACAATAGTCTAATGTATTGTGAGATGCATCCCTCCAATACAATAGTCTAGTGTATTGTGAGATGCATCCCTTCAATACAACAGTCTAGCAACATGAATAAAAACATGTTTGCTCCTAGTTCTTACATGAGGTGCGACATCTCCAGTTTGTTCATACTGAACAAGAGCAGGGATGAGTCTCTTTGGATCGAGGTGATTCCTCATACTAATCCACGCATTAACAATCTCTCGTGGTACATGCTGGATGAGAACAGGACTGAACTTGTAATACAATTCGATATCTTTCTGTTCAATCAACAATCACAATGAAATAATTCAAAAACGAACGAGACAAATAATGCCACACCTGACGTGTCAAAGCATCCAATGCCTCAGCGTAATTCTGCTGCTGCAAATAGTGATTAACAACACGCTCATAATCTACCAACATTAACAGAAATAAAACACTCAAGTTATATATTACAGTAAAAATAAAAGTAACCCTACATTTTTGTAACTAAAGCTATATTAATTAATTTTTTAATTTATCTAAATGTTTTAATTTTAAACTTTAATTAAATAAATTAAAATAAAATTTAAAATGCGCATGCGCAATGACGTTTGTCTTTTTCAAACTTGTGCAAATAATTAATTAACTTTATTAACTGTAAATAAGTAATAAACTTTATTAACTGCCAATAAATAATTAATAAACTTTATTAACTGCAAATAAGTAATTAACTTTATTAACTGCCAATAAATAATTAATAAACTTTATTAACTGCAAATAAGTAATTAATTATACTAATTGCCAATAAATAATTAATAAACTTTATTAACTGCAAATAAGTAATTAACTATATTAACTGCCAATAAATAATTAATAACTATATTAACTGCCAATAAATAATTAATAAACTTTATTAACTGCAAATAAATAATTAATAAACTTTATTAACTACATATAATTAATCAACATTATTAACTGTAACTAATGAATTAAATATATTAACAGCAACTTTTTGCATCTAAATCATCTGTTTTGTGCATCACAAATACTAAGTAATGACTTCACCTTGCATTTCCTGGGCAAAGAAGACGAGATCTTCAACGTCTCCATGGCTAGTGAGTAGCTCATATGCAACATGCTTGTTCTCATCCAAACACGTCTAGCATATAGACAAAAACAGTTTCTCAGTGAGTAGAAAGAATAAGATGTATTCACTGACCATCACTCGTGGTCTCTTCAGGAAATCTCGAAATTCGTCTCTCAGCATGCGGTGCTCTCGTTCTTTCGGTGCGCCTTCATCTTTTAGGTTGCCCAACTGATTGAGGTATATTTCCATCAGCCACGATGTTATCATTGTCACCTGAGTTTTGTCCTAACACGACAACAGTAGCTTGTTTATCTGGTCACACATTTGTCTGTTTGTGTATATTAAAAATTTAGTGTATTTGTCTTCTTGTCTGTCTGTCTGTCTGTCTGTCTGTGTCTGCCCGCCTGTCTGTCCATTTGTCTGTCTGTCTGTCTATTTGTCTGTCTGTTTGTCAGTCTGTCCGTCCATCTATTGTCTGTCTATTTGTATGTCTGTCTGTCTGTCTGTTTATCTGTCTGTCTGTTTATCTGTCTGTCTGTCCATCTGTCTGTCTATTTGTTTGTCTTTCTATCTGTCTGTCTATCTGTTTATCTGTCCGTCTGTCTGTATGTCTGTCTATTTGTCCGTCTGTTTGTTGGTCTGTCCGTCTGTCTGTCTATTTGCATGTCTGTCTGTCCGTCCGTCTGCCTGTCTGTCAGGTTCCCATCCGCTCACAATTCATTACACACACCAACTATCTCTAATCCACAAACTGTCGTTCAGTAAAAACTGTTAGTTCATTGATAACTAAAGCTACCTGCTCACCTGCGTCTTCAAATTCTCCAACTTCTTAATAAGATACGTCTTAAGTGGTTCCTGCTGATCGATACCAATAAACATCAATGCAACCTCCTCAAATGACTTTTGAGTTTTTGCAAACAATCCTGCCGACACTTCAAACCTAACGACATCAAACTGCTTCTTACTGCCAATAATTATTATATTTAAAATTATATTTAATTATTTATTATATATAAAATAGAATATCAATAAAATAAATACATAAATATTGATATCAATAAATTGTATAAAATTATTATCTACAAAATTATTAACATAATTACACAATAAATATAACTAATTAATATCAATACTATAATTAAGTTTGTAAAATATTAATTAATTTTAATATAATTAATATAATAAGTTAACATAATTACACAATAAATATAACCAATTTGTAAAATATTAATTAATTACAATTAATTGACATAATTACACAATAAATATAGTTAATTAATATCAATACTATAATTAAATTTGTAAAATATTAATTAATTTTAATACAATTAATTGACATAATTACTCAATAAATATAGTTAATTAATATCAATACTATAATTAAATTTGTAAAATATTAATTAATTTTAATACAATTAATATAATAAATTAACATAATTACACAATAAATATAACTAATTAATATCAAATTAACATTCTATTCACACACTTTTTCTCTTCAAACAAATGCTGTGCGTGTGCCGTCTCCACTTGATCCAAGTGTGCCTCGTTCTCTCTACAATACTGTTTCGCTCTCTGATACTCGCCCTTCTGTAAATACATCTTCCACACGTCACGTGACTCGTTGTGCACACGATAACGAAACACGGCCCTGTCTGAGTATGCCAGAATGTTGCCTTTCATTTGATCAACACAGAGACCACGCAATCCACCAAAACGCTACACAACATGCAAAATGTGTGTGACACGATTGCAATTATCAGAGTTTGATGAGGGTGTTACTCGAGTGTCAAAGAACTCGTTGTGCACAGGTTCGTCATTCAGTATACAGACTGCTTGAAGCCTGAAATGCAATAAAATATTTTATAATAAATATTTAACTTTAGTGTAGCTAATTAATTATTAAATAGTTATTAATACTTGTGTTGTGACCAGTAGTGTGTGTGTGTGTGTGTGTGTGTGTGTGTGTGTGTGTGTGTGCGCGCGTGTGTGTGCATGTGTGTGTGTGTGTGTGTGTGTGTGTGTGTGTGTGTGCATGCACATGGTGTGTGTGTGTGTGTGTGTATGTGTGTGTGCATGTGTGTGTGTTCCTCTGTCTGTCTGTCTGTCTCTCAGTAGTATGTATGTATGTATGTCCATCCATCTGTATGTCTGTCTGTCCATGCGTCTGTCCTACTTAACTATCTTACCGACCTGTCATTGTACGCCACTAAAACATGAAAGTCTGTCAGCAAAACCGAAACTGCAGGAACATCAGCTTCTTTGCCAACAGACTTCAGTGACTGTTCAGTCGATGAACGTTTCTGATACGGCAACAAACGACAGTTCAAAGCCACTGACTCTGTGTACGACTGGTTTTTGAACTCGAGAGAACCATAGTAGACACCAGGACCTACAAAACAATGACAAAATGAGTTGCCTTGTAAAACCAAACCAAACAGGTAGACAAGCAAACAAACAGACAAAAAACAAAAAAAACAAATGGACAAGCATGTAAATACATACATACAAAGAACCAAAACCAAAGAAAAAATAAATGGACAAACATATGTACATACATACATACAACCAAAACCAAACAGATAAACAAAGAAACAAACAGACAGACGAAGAAAAACAAATAGACAAACATACATACATACATACAAACAACCAAAATCAAACAGACAGACAAACAAATAAATAAACAAACAAAATCGACAAACAGGAAATACAAGAAACAAATGGACAAACATTCATACACACATACAAACAACCAAAACCAATCAGATAGACAAACAAACAAATAAACAAACAGATAAACAAAAAATACAACAAAAATGGACAAACATACAGGCAGACATACATTCTTACAACCAAACAACTAAAACCACCAAACAAACACACAAACAAACAAATAAACAAACAGATAAACAAGAAATACAACAAAAATGGACAGACATAGATACATACACTCATACAACCAAACAACCAAAACCAAACAAACAGACAAACAAACAAATAAAGAAACAGATAAACAAAAATGTAGAACAAAAAATGGACAACATACATCCATGCACTCATACAACCAAAACCAAACAAACAAATAAACAAGAAATACAACAAAAAATGGACATACACACATACAACCAAACAACGAAAACCAAACAAACAAACATCAAATAAACAAACAGATAAACAAAAATACACCAAAATGGACAAACAAACATACATACATACATACAACCAAAACCAAACAAACAAGCAAACAACAAATAAACAAACAGATAAACAACCAAAACCAAACAAACAAACAAACAAATAAACAAACAAAAAATACAACAAAAATGGACAAACATACATACATACATACATACAACCAAACAGGTCAGCATGCACACAAACATGTTGCTTACCTGTTAGCCAAGCAAATGCATTTGGCAGCAATTTCCCTTTTGGGTAGACAAAGAAGAGCTCACCGGTTGGCTGAAAACCGGGATTCAACGGCAATTCCGTGAATCCAACTACTCAGTAACCCACAAATCACACATCAGTATCTCAAATGTTTGAGTCTTGTCTCCATACCGGGTTCTGTTTCATAGTAACTGAAAAGCCATTGAAATATTGGCGGCTCTTGAGTTGTCACGAAGCCAATAAATTGATATAAACGACTACAGACATGTACACACATAAATTGATATAAATGACTACAGACAGACATGTGTACACAGGTACATTGATATAAACGACTAAACATGTACACAGGTAAATTGATATAAATGACTACAGACATGTACACAAAAGAATGGTTTACCATAAACAAATAAACAAATAAAAAAACAAAAAAACATATAAACATATAAACAAATAAATAAACAAACAAACAAACAAATAAACAAATAAAAACATAAACAAACAAAGAAACAAATAAGCATATAAACAAATAAACAAATAAACAAATAAATAAACAAATAAACAAACAAATAAACAAACAAACAAACAAACAAACAAACAAATAAACAAACAAAGAAACAAACAAATAAACAAACAGACAAAAAATAAACAAATAAAAATATAAACAAACAAATAAACAAACAGACAAAAAATAAACAAATAAAAATATAAACAAACAAATAAACAAACAGACAAAAAATAAACAAATAAACAAATAAAAATATAAACATATAAACAAACAAATAAACAAAGACACAAATAAGCAAATAAACAAATAAACAAATAAACAAACAAATAAACAAACAAATAAACAAACAAGGAAAATAAACAAGAAAAATAAACAAGGAAAATAAACAAACAAACAAATAAATAAATTAAGTATAAACAAATAAATAAACAAACAGACAAACAAATAAATAAGCAAGGAAAACAAACAAAGTAAACAACAAACAAACAAATAAATAAAATAAGTATAAATAAATAAACAAACAAACAGACAAGCAAAGAGTAACGAAGAGAAAGACATACAAACAAGAAATAAATAAACAAATAGGTCAACAAAGCAGCTAATTTAATATTTCATCTAATTTGTAGAGTTGACTACCTGTATGTGGTTGCCATGACATAATATTTCTTTTCTCCTGATGCACTGTGAGGAAACTGTTCGAAACGCAGTCCAGTCACCGGCTCTGGCTCATCACGATTCAACATAGAAAGCTACATAAGTTATAACAAATGGTAAATTAGCTTTAACTACAAATCTACGTTTGTCTGTTTGTGTGTATGTCTGTATGTCCATCCAACTGCCTACTTACCTGCCGGTCTGTCAGTCTGTCTGTCTGTTTGTCTGTTTGTCTTGTCTGTCTGTCTGTCCATTTGTCTGTTTGCTCGTCTCACTGTCTGTCTGTCTGTCTGTTTGTCCTGTATGCGTCCACACTTGCATTTCTCACCTGCCGCCATTCCTTCAATATATCAGCTTCCCTCAACAGCCTACCTTCTTCCGGCTTGATTTGAGCTTCAAATATAACTCCCTTACTTGACCCCACTAATATCTCTCTCGTAGATGCCTCATCCATCCGCGTCTTATTCCAAGCTATTGACTCAATCATCGTCCCTCTGGCTTTGCTGAGAACTTTGAATTTCGACGAGTCGCGACTCACGTAGTAGTTCTCGTTCGATTCCATACTCACAACAATGTGACGACCTGTTGGGTCAATGAAGAGCTTGTGGATGATATCGTCGGCTCTCTTACCAACAACAAGCTCTGAAAAGATGTCAACATGTGAAGAATGTTGGTTATTGATTGATGGAGTTTACAGTCAACTTGTGTGTAATGCAGATGCATGAAAGTAAGTAAGCAGACAACTGAAGACAAATGAAAACAAGGAGATCAACAAAGGACAGTAAACAAACAAACAAAAAGCAGGAAAATACACAAATAAAAAGTGAGACAAACAAAAACAAGTAACAACCTGATAAACAAATAGAAAAACAGAAACACAGACAGATAAACAAACAAACAAGCCAACAGATGAACAAACAAATGCACAGACGGCAGACAATAGCACAGACAAACAAACAACAAACAAATACACAAACAAGTAAACAGACAGACAGATCAAGAGACTAAGAACAAACACAATCAAACAGACAAACAGAAAACAAACAAGCAAACAGACAGACAGACATACAGACAGACAGACATACAGACAGACATACAGACAGACAAACAAACAGACAAAATCAAAGAAACAAAGAACCGCACCAACAAACAGACAGACAAACAAACATACAGACATACTTACATACAGACAGACAAACAAACAAACAAAAGAAACAGACAGACAGACAGACAGACAAATCAAAGAAACAAAAAGAAACAGACCAACAAACAGACAGACAAACAAGCATACATACAGACAACAAACAAAAGAAACAGACAGACAGAGAGACAGACATACATACAGACAGAAAAACAAACAAACAGACAAAATCAAAGCAACAAAGAACCAGACAAACAAACATACATACAGACATACATACATACAGACAAACAAACAAACAAAAGAAACAGACAGACAGACAGACAGACAGACAGACAAATCAAAGAAACAAAGAACCAGACCAACAAACAGACAGACAAACAAACAGACATAAATACAGACAAACAAACAAACAAACAAAAGAAACAGACAGACAGACAGACAGACAGACAAATCAAAGAAACAAAGAACCAGACCAACAAACAGACAGACAAACAAACAGACATACATACATACAGACAAACAAACAAAAGAAACAGACAGACAGACAGACAGACAACTCAAAGAAACAAAAAGAAACAGACCAACAAACAGACACACAAACAAACATACATACAGACAAACAAACAAACAGACACAATCAAAGAAAAAAGAACCAGAACAACAAACAGACAGACAAACAAACATACATATATACAGACAGACAGACAGACAGACAAACAAACAAACAAAAGAAACAGACAGACAGACAGACTAACAGACAGACAGACAAATCAAAGAAACAAAGAACCAGACCAACAAACAGACAGACAAACAAACATACATACAGACAAACAGACAGACAGACAGACGGACGAACAAACAGACGAACAAACAGACAGACAGACCAAAAAATTAAAGAAACAAACAGACAGACAGACAGACCAACCACACAACATTCACATCCCACCTTCTTCTCTTGTCGTCTCCATATCCAACCTCAACACCACATTCTTATTCGCATAAGCCAACACCAACTGCCCATTCCCCACCACCACCTGACCCACCATGTGCCTCGGTCTACACACAAATCGAAAATAAAACAACAAATCGACGAAACCGACACAAACCGCCACGATCACCTAAAATCTATCTGTCTCCGCTTAAATATCGGCGTATCATCGCCTTTCCTCGTGTCTACGAATCCGCTGGAGACGATCTGGAAAGAAAACATGAGGTCACGTGACCGAGTGTGTTGCCTTTGAGGCTCCTGTTGCTTACTGGGTCTTCTGTTAGGGTTGGATCGATGCGACTTCGTGTTGATAATGGAGGAGGTCGCGATGGACGAGAAGTGGAGGCCGCTTCGTATTGCTCGAAAAGGGAGGACATTGCTTGGCCTCGTAAGTCGGTCCGTTGTGCGCGAGTAATGAGTAAATGTAGTCATGTGATGATGTATACGTGGTAGTGTGTGTGTGTGTGTGTGTGTGTGTGCGTGTGCGTGTGTGTGTGTCTGTGTGTGTGCATCCCTATGGCATACCGTTTGTTTCAAAACCGCGCTAGATTTGGTACAAACTACTGGATAGTATAGGATTATAATTGAATTCAAGAACATGCAGGCATACTGTTGTAGACTAGACTTCAAGAGCAGGTTGTAGGAACCGTTAATTTGTATTAATTAATTAATTAATTATGCAGTAGTCCACTAGTAATTCAAAACAAAAAAATTGAGTTTTGAATTATTAGTGAACTACTACATAATTAATTAATTAATACAAACTAACGGTTCCTACAACTATACAGGTTCCTACAACCTGCTCTTGAAGTCTAGTCTACAACAGTATGCCTGCATGTTCTTGAATTCAATTATAATCTTAGTACGATAATGATCATATAATCCTATACTATCAAAAGTAGTTTGTACCAAATCTAGCGCGGTAACTCTAGCACGGTTTTGAAACAAATGGTATGCCATAATCCCTGCCTGTACACTCCACCGCACAAATACCCCACAACAGCCCGTCATTACAAGCTATTTATTACTATAGCTGTACCAAGTACATGTACCACGACATCACTATCGAACTGTTTATGGATCAAAAACTGTCAGCTAAAATACTTCACACTTTCTCACTACATGTACAAACCATCCACACATTCGAATTCAACTGATCATCTTCATTATGTTTGATGGCTGCAGCCCTGGCTTGCTGCTAACGTTGAGAAACTTCGATGTCGAGTACTTGTTCCTGACGGCTTGCAGCTTTGATGTCGCACTCTCCTTGACAAGTCGAGCCAGATGATTGACGCATGGCTTGAGATCCTTCTCAGTGTATGTACTGTAGTGTACCAGTGTTGGATTCTAAGACACAGAATTTAGTGACTGTGTGTGTGTGTGTGTGGTGTGTGTGTGTGTGTGTGTGTGTGTGTGTGTGTGTGTGTGTGTGTGTGTGTGTGATTGCTTACCCATGTGATTGCTGATCCGTTTACTTTCAGTGATATCCAAAGTGCTGCAGCAGCAATCTCTGATGGACAATACTCCAAACTTGTGTAATCCTGCAGCGAAAGTTCCATCAAGTATTTGGCAACAGAGTGAATGTCAGCATCCACCTAAACAAGAAAACACAATCACACACACACACACACACACACACGCACACACACACACACACACACACACAGCTTCAACCCACTTGTCCTGCCTTTGAATTCCGTCTCAGAAAATGTAGTGGCAAAGGCTTGCCCAAGTCGTGATTCAACACAGCCAACATGTGTCTCTCCATGTCTCGTATTTGTTTGCCTGTATAGGCATTGTCGGTGATGTAGACAAAGTCGCGCAACTCTGGAGCGTAGATCTCTTCGTACTTTGATGCAACAAACATAGCAGTTACTCCAACCAACTGCAGTTTGCCACGAGTGACCTGCTCACTCTAAAAATATTGAAAAATATTATTTAAACATTATGTTAATTAATTAATTATTATACATAATTTTAATTTTATGACGTCATCATTAAATGTGATTTACAGCAAGGTATCTGTCTCAAACACTGATAGGTACTTAATTATTATATCATAAATAATTATTTAATTAACTAATAATAATTACATAATTTTAAAATTTTATTATGACGTCATCACTAATTGTGTGACTTACAGCGAGATATCTGTCTATAATACTGATAGTCATATACAATGTTTCCGGAAGCAGATGAAAGCGGAGATGAACTTGTACCAGCCAATCGATCAAGATAGCGCGCATCTTCTCATTGATATCTCTCTGTTTCCCAATATAGTCACGTGGTACCGTAAACTTTATTTCCAGCTGGCGCATGTACGTGTAGATCTCGTTGACGTACTCGGCGCACAGTTGAGGGTTTTCCCAATCGTCTTGGTCGATATCCTCGACTCCAGTGGCCGGAAGTGACCGAGAAAGGGAGTCCAAGTTGAGGCAGTCACGTGACGGGTCGGCTGCTTTCCCTTCTACTCGTTCAACTTTCTAATTATCACAGAGATAGCTTGTAGACAATAAATAATGTGAGAAGAGGTCGTAGCTACACCTTTCGATTGCGTAGTTCACCGAGAGCGGGTCGTCTGAGCTGTTTTGTGTCTTTTCCCAGCAAAGGGTGAACGCCAGGGATGAGTGAGCTGGTAGATTGGTTTTCGCTCTGGTCGCGTAGCTAGACGAACAAAAGACAACGTGAAATTTTGAGTAAATTGTGTGTTTGTAGTGATGGTCGGGTTGGGGAGAAAGGGGGCCTTACCGTGCGACCTCGTGTTGACGCCATGGCTTTGGTGAATGGTTGTAAGAAGGCAACTCCGCTGTTGAAAGTCAGATGAAGAAATGACTGGACGACAGTCGAGCGTTTGAATGACGCGGTTAACGATATTGAATGTTATTGGTTGAGAGAAAAACATTACTATCCCGGATAAAGGGTGCGCGTTTAGCCTTGGAATACTGTACACCCATAGCTCGTTTACATACACGCGTACTCTACCTCCCTAACACATGCATGCACACATTACACATGTGTAATTTTGTCCGTGCGATTCATATAACAGTCTACCTTCGCGTTAAGTAAATCAAAAGCTTTGACGCGGCGGTAAAGTCTGGCTACGCGAGATTACGTTGTCACGTGACTTAAAACGTATGTTGTAACTATAAACCATGACATTGATATTAATTAAACATTTAGATTAAGGTTTTTAGATGGACTGAATCAGAGCCGTATATACGACTCTGCACTGAATGTTAGCCTCGGCGTCCCAGACCTGTGTAGCGCCGATTCAAAAGCGTCCTCCTCACACTATAAACATATATATATATATATATATATATATATATATATATATATATATATATATATATATATATATATATATATATATATATATATATATATATATATATATAATATAATATATATGTATAATATAAAAAAAATATATATATATATATATATATATATATATATATATACGGCTAAAAAAAATATATATATATATATATATATATATATATATATATATATATGTATGTATGTATGTATGTATGTATGTATGTATGTATGTATGTATGTATGTATATAACTAGGCCATGTAGCCCGTTCTTTGCCCGGGCCAATTAATTAAGTTAATTAACACAATTCCAGCGTCTACACTCTTGGAGCATAATAAAAATTCAGTTAACTAGGCAGAGACACCCATGGACGACGATAAAGTGGATATCCGTCATTGGAGCGTTGAGTTTCACGGCAGAAATTCTTGGGAAAATGGTTGGAGCAGTAGTTGTCAACCATGCAAGGTGAATTTTTGTTGAGGGGTCCGCATCGTCCGTGGATCATGTTGGCCATGACAATTTTGATAAGCTTTCTGATAAACCCGTTCAATTAAACATACTTACATACATACATACAGACATACAGACATACATACATACATGTGGACATACGTATAGACAGACAGACAGACAGACAGACAGGCAGGCAGACAGACAGACAGACAGACAGACAGACAGACAGACAGACAGACAGGTAGTTTAGAAAATAAATACTTTATAGATAAACCTGATAAACCTGACCAACTCACATCTAAAGTGACTTAGTCGCAGCTATTTCGACATGCCCGTTGGACGTCGTCATTTCAAAAGTGTTGCTGTCGTTGCACGGAACAGGTGCAGCGAACGTAAATGTCCGTATACAAACCACAGGTCTAGGAGACTTTGTTAGTGAGACGTCAGAGTCAATATACGCATATATAGTTGTTATCGCTTCAAGAAGACGGCGCCCAGTAAGCGCTTTGCACTTTATAAGTATAGCAGCTAAAGAAGAAAAATTAGCTTTTGCGGGTGGTAAAATTCCAAAAATTGTAAAGTTATTGCGGTAATCAAGTCATATGTTTATTGCTTGCAAGTGAAAAGCATATCTTCAGACAAAATATACCATGAAAGATCTGCTAGATTGAGGAGCAATGATATCAATCGGAAATTTTTCACCAGCGTGTAAATGCTGTTTCCACATTGTATATGAACCTATTAACGTGTATATTAAAGATTACATATTTCTTTTAAACAATTTTAAATTTTTGTACCTGATAACGCAGATGGATTCTTTTAGACTTTTATTGAAGTACCTCTTTGTATACTACGTTTTTCGTTGATCGAGTTTCACTGCATATAAAATATTTTTATTACTCGATACTCGGCTGCATCCAACGTAGCACTGCCCGTAACTGAAGCATGGTTCTTGCAGATGTAGTCCAGCAACTTTCAAAGTCTGTCCTTGTGACTTGTTAATTAATAGTCATTCCCGTGCAGAGTTTGACAGGAAATTGTAGCCTAGTAAACTGAAATGGTAAACTGGTGTCTGACGGTGTGATTGATAGCATGGGTAGAAAAAGTTGCTGTCCTTTTTGTGGTCCTGTGGCAACGACCGTTCAAGGCATTTTTCCATCATCTTTTTTAGAATAAGTCTTGTTCCGTTTGATATGCCCAAAGCCAAGTTGCGAACTACCATTAGAGGCATTCCGAATTTTAAATCAAGTCTATGTGGCGGTAGTCCGGCAGGTTAATTGCCGAGTGTAACGTGGCTTCTAATCCGGGTTCCATAACAGAAATGGCGTGATTCTCTAGGGACCTTTTGGTGTGTGTGTGTGTGTGTGTGTGTGTGTGTGTGTGTGTGTGTGTGTGTGTGTGTGTGTGTGTGTGTGTGTGTGTGTGTGTGTGTGTGTGTGTGTGTGTGTGTGTGTGTGTGTGTGTACACACAAATCTCAAATTTCTCCTCCCCACGACCACGTTTCATGATAGGACCTACCCTAAAAATCGTTTCCGTATCCGACTACAGATGAGTCTAGGAACGATTCGTGCAAGTGACCAAATGGCGACGTAAATGCTTCATGAACTTTCGTCGCCCCATTCTTTTGTATTGTAGCTAGGAAGTGTGTGTACGTACTTGAGAACCAAGAAACACCTTTAGGAGTTGAATGCCATCAACAGTCAACTATTCACACGTCCCATACTACACTACTAGTTGTACGGTATCCGTAGGCGCCTCGCGTTTGTGATTAACACATCCAACAGAGTTTTTAGACCGTCTACTGAAACGTCGAGTCCTAGCTAGACGATACGTATTTGTTGAAACCCTAGCTGTCATGGACGTAAACATGCAAAGTTCCTAGTAGTTTAGATTACGTATATCGGCCTGGTATAGGTAGTCGTCGTTTTGCGATCCTAAGCAAGACAATTGAAATGTACAGTCTAGGTATGCACTCAGTTCCGTTGTAACGACAGTGGTATGGTATTTACTGACATAGAAATTGATATCAGCAAACATTGACTATCAACAGTGTTAAATGCAGCACAGCGTAGAAAAGGATTGATCATACTGACGTGTGAATAGTTGACTGTAGGTGGCATTCAACTCCTGAAGGTGTTTCTTGGTTGTCACGTACACACAGTTCCTAGCTACAATACAAAAGGATGGGGCGACGAAAGTTCATGAAGCGTTTTTGCCGCCGTTTGGTCACTTGCACGAATCGTTCTTAGACTCATCTGTAGTCGGACACGAAAACGATTTTTAAGGTAGGTCCTATCATGAAACGTGGTCATGGGGAGGAGAAATTTGAGATTTGTGTACACACACACACACACACACACACACACACACACACACACACCACACACACACACACACACACACACACACACACACACACACACACACACACACACACACACACACACACACACACACACACACACCACACACACACACACACACACACACACACACACACACCACACACACACACACACACACACACACACACACACACACACACACACACACCACACACACACACACACACACACACACACACACACACACACACACACACACACACACACACACACACACACACACACACACACACACACACACACACCACACACACACACACACACACACACACACACACACACACACACACGCACACACACACACACACACACACACACACACACACACACACACACACACACACACACACCAAAAGCTCGATGGAGACCCATATAAAACCACGCTCATTTCTGTTGTGCGACCCGGATTAGAAGCCTCGCTATGCTCGGCAATAATCAGTTCTTTACTACACTGTGCTGCATCTAACACTGTTGATAGTCAATGTTTGCTGATATCAATTTCTATGTCAGTAAATACCATACCACTGTCGTTACAACGAAACTGAGTGCATACCTAGACTGTACATTTCAATTGTCTTGATCACGATCGCAAAACGACGATTACCTATACCAAGCATATATACGTAATCTAAACTACTAGGAAGTTTGCATGTTGAAACAAATACGTATCTAGTGTCTAGCTAGGACTCGGCGTTTCAGTAGACGGTCTGAAAGCTCCGTTGGAAGTGTTACTCACGGACGCGAATAACTGCTTTTGGCAACGACAGTTTAGACACCCAAGCGACAGTGCAGTCGATGCGTGGTCGCGGTCGGAGGTGGACACCTAGAAGGATGTATCGGCAACCTCGAGACCTAATGCTTGGTAAGAGATGTTAATTTGTGGTGATGTTAACCACCTCCGGTTTAGTTGTCCTCATTTTCACGATTGCCATCGATGTTTGAGACGGGGGCATGTTGCCCGAAACTGTACCGCTGCATCTCCTGCGTCAAAGAGAGGAGGTCAGATCACTAATTTAGCCACGGCTCTTCACGGTCTAACTATGGTTACCGCTAATATTGAGCAGCAACATCTTTCTTTTTTGGTGGATACAGGAGCAGACATCAGCTTGATACCACTCGATATTGTTCAGATGAACCACATGACGGTTAGAAGGAATATTGTTCGCCAACCAATAATGGTTGATGGTACTACCTTACAGTGTGAGGGAACTGTAGTTACGTCGTTTCGGTTGGGATCTCAAAAGGTATACAGTTCATTTTACGTTGTGAAAGGAATCGACTGTGGGGTTTTGGGCACTGATGTTCTGTCGACCCTTGAGGTCTAGATAGTTGTTCTTGAAAGGGGAAGAAGTGACAACATTTCCAACCAGTCAAATCAGAACCAACAAGGTCTGAAGTGCGTTTATTGAAGTTTGGTCGGGTATATTCGCCAGGCAGTGTACTAGTCGGACCTGGGCAAGAAACCACCATTTGGGGAAATATACACTCCAATGTTACTAGTAAATGGACAGGAATTGCGGAGGTAGTGGATGAGTTATCTGAACGTTCGGGACTTTTGGGATGTGCTACCTATTGTGTTAGAGGAAAAGGGAGAGATGTTCCGGTGAGAGTTATGAATGTTTGCACAGAACCTGTAGTAATACATAAGGGACAGAGTTTGGCGGAATTTACTGAAGCAACTGCGTTGGATGGGGTGGATCGAAGTCCAGCTGGAAAGAGTACAGATATTTACAACCCAACGGTTGACATAGATCTGGGTGAGTCATCGAGCTCTGATGAGAAACAACAATTGGAGAATCTTCTAAATGTCATCGGGACGTGTTCGCTTATCCAGGCAATGAAGAGTATTCGGTGGATGTTGAACATACGACTCTGCTTACTACCAAAACTCCAATAGCTTGCCGCCCTCGACGTCTACCTACAAGATGGAAAGCTGAGGTTGAAGATGAGGTGAGACAATAACGGCGAGATGGGATAATTCGACCATCTACTTCTGGATATGCGGCACCTATATGTCCAGTTAGAAAGAGTGATGGGGAGTCTTCGTTTATGCGTAGACTACAGACAGTTAAATGGTAAAACCAAAGACACAGCAATACCAGCTGGAAATCTTCAAGAGGTGATCGAGTCACTATCAGGAGCAAAATTTTTTAGCATCTTGGACTTGGCAAGAGGATATTTTCAAGAGCCAATCGTGGAAAAGGATAAGAAAAAGACAGCGTTCCGGACACCTTCAGGTTTGTATGAATTCAACAGAATGCCCTTTGGGTTGAAGGGAGCTCCAGCAACGTTTTGTCGAATGATGTCACTAGTTCTGGGACACTTAACACCTATTCGGCTAGTCCTCTATATGGATGATCTCTGTATAGTTTCAGATACACTTCAATTACATTTGGATCGGTTGGAATAAGCATTTACAACTCTTCACAAACACGGACTTCGACTTAATGCGAAGAAATGTCAATTTGTTACAACTCAGGCAATATTCTGTGGATTTCGTATTAGTGCAGAAGGAATTAATCCTGATCTAGAGAAGGTTGCTGCTATTGAAAGAATACCTACACTCACTACTGTCAAGGAGGTGAAGGTTTCTTGGGCATCACTGGTTTTTATCGTCGATTTACTCCACGGTATGCTACAATTGCAGCACCTTTGACATCTATGTTAGCTGGAGAACAGAAATTTCAGTGGTCAACTCATTGTCAAGATGCATTTAATACTTTGAAGCGAAAACTGTCTACAGCACCGATCTTGGCTCATCCTGTGGCAGATAAACCATTCGTTTTGACTACAGATGCATCAACTGTAGGGATTGGTGCAGAACTGGCACAAGAAAGTTCAGAAGGACTACGGCCGTTTGCATATTTTAGTAGAGTTTACCTAAGACAGAGAGACGCTACTCTACATATGATAGAGAATTTCGCTTACTACGCTTACTACGGGAGAAGTTAACGCTATCTAGAGATGGAATATTACATTGAACATCATCTCAAGGGCATTCGCAGATTGTCGTACCTATTGCTCTGCTACCTGAAGTACTTCGGCTGGCGCATGATAATGCCTTCTCAGAACATCAGGGTGTCAAGAAGACATTGACTCGGACATTGGATCGATTTTGGTGGAGCACTGTAAACAGAGATGTAATGGATTACACCAAATCTTGTCATCCATGTGAGGAAAGGATGCCACCACATCAAAGAGCGCGAGCTCCATTGAAAGAACGCCCTATAGCAGAGAAACTGTTTGAGAGAGTCGAAATAGACATTAAAGGACCGTTACCTCGAACCGAAAAGGAATCACAATTTATCTTAGTTATTCAGGATGCATTTCCAAATATGTGGAATTGTGCTCATTGCAACGACAGACAACAGAAGAAGTAAGTTGCAAGATTCAAGAATGGATTGGTAGATATGGACTGCCAGAAGTAGTTCATTCCGACAATGGAACATGTTTCACAAGTCGAGCTTTTGAACAATTTTGTAGTCAACATGGAATACGACACACTAAGTCAACGACATATCACCCCCAAGCAAATGGTGCGGTAGAACGTTTCAACAGGACATTGGGAGAAATGCTAGCAAGGGTGATAGATTCTAACCATACAACATGGCAAAGCCATTTGACACAAGTCCAACTGGCCTATAATACGTCGTACCATGAGTCGATTGGAGACATTCCATATAGAGTTATTTTCAAAGAGATGCCTAGAACGTTGTTACAAGCTGCAGCAGATTCTGTGTGCAGGGTAACAGAACACAAGACGACATCACCAATGGCTTATGTAGAGAACAGTTTGACATCTGTTCCTGACATATACCAAAAGGTAAAGAAAAACTACAGCCATAAGTCAAATGAAAGACAGAGACAGTACAACAAATCAAAGTTGCACTTCACCCCATACAGTGTTGGAGATCTAGTGTGGATTACACGTCCTAGTGGAGTGAAACAAGTATCTCGTTCTTTCTGTCCACGATGGATGGGACCTTATAAAGTTGTTAAAAAGATATCCGACGTAGTCTACAAGGTTCGTCGACCATATGGAGGAAGCATGTGACTCTCCATCATGATAGAATAAAACCAAATGTACAACGTAACTTGCGTTTCAAAGATATTAGAACAGATGTAAACCAACATCTTTTGGATACTAAAACAAATGTAAACCAAGAGAGAGATTCTCTCAGATATTTCCACAGACTCTGAGGATAATCCGGAAGAGTTACCTGATCCCGCTGACTCAGATTCTAACTCAAGTACTGAAGCTCCTCAAGTACTTAGAAGATGTCAACGTCAAAGATCTCGCCCACAATATCTAAATGATTATATTGTAGACTCGGACTTTAGCCCTTCGTCAGAGAGGGAGTGTAGTACGTAATAGTTTTACGCCTTAGCGCACGTTAGCATATTAGTGGTTATATAACACATCGCTTACTTATAATACATCAGTCTTTTTACCTGCAATCGCCGTGTACCACACCCTGCAGTCAATATTATTATTTCTATGCACTTTCTCATACTCGGACACACACACACACATACACACACACACACACACACACACACACACACACACACACACACACACACACACACACACACACACACACATGATCAACAAATTCATAATCTTTCGAATGCAAATCAACTAATACTACGGACATGCCATCACATGGAGTACAAGTATGATTGTTTGTAGCCATTAAAACACCCAATAACCAACAAATGCAGAAAAATAAATTGACAATATAAAACAATAAAAACACAGCAACATGTCAAATCAGATTATAACAACAACTGTGTATGTCTTACAGTTGTAGTTTCTGAATAATTTCTAAAAACAAAGAAGATGAGAGTTGCTCCATTTCAGCCCTTCCTCTCATCACACCAAGATGATTGCATATAAATGTGATGGCTTGTTCTTTCAGCAGTGAAGTGTTGTGAGCATCTGACAAACACAGAACTTCAACTGCATTCTCTACTCTAATGTGTATTGCCACAATCTGTTCACAGTAACTCTTCAGTTTGGAAACCAGAAAGCGATCAGAAAGAATGAGAAGTTGACATACCATCTTCCAGTCATTCACATCCACACTCACCTTGTCTGTGATGAGATACACAATGAGAGCTCGAAAAGCATCATAGCTTGCATCTTGGATTGGAATTGTGGTCACGTGTCCATCACCTGAAGGATGGGATTCCTTCATTCCAGATGAGAAGAGACGACAAAAATAAGAATTGCGAGCAATTAGAATGGGTTTATAAGCAAATATTTGTTTGTCTTCAACTTGGAACACAACATCTGCCAAATCCTTGTTGTCTACAAGAAACATCAGATCTTCACCCAATGATACATCCAAGTTTAGTCGTGATAGTAAATACTGTTGGAGATCAACTTTACGAATGCAATGTCCCTGTGTACAGTAAAGTGTATGGGTTGACTCGTTCAGAAGAAGACAACATGGATAGTTTAGTTTTACTTCCTCACCATTGACATCTACTAAACCTTCCTCACCACATCCCACTAGAGTAGTCATTGTCTCCATGGTAGAGGAAATTATTCTAATCTTCTGATTTCGAGTATCACACACAAAGATGCAACCTTTGCTGTCAACAGTAATTCCAACCGGTTGGTTTAGTGTGGCCGCTTCTATTGCTCCATCACACAACCCTGCACCTTTGCCACCAGCAATAGTTCTAACATTTCTAGTGTTGAGTGATACTTCTCTCACTGCATGGTTATTAAAGTCAGCAACATACAATGTCTCATCATCTCCACTTCTGCATGCTATTTGCCATGGACAGTTAAACTTTGCTTCACTACAGTGACCATCAGTCAGACCTGTTTCTTGTTGTCCTGCAATAGTAATGACATTACCATCTATATCTATCGTACGAATACAGTTGTCGTCAGAGATGTAGAAGATGGATTTGTTTGCTGATTGAGTAATATCTTTTAATGCTGTAAAAGCAGCAAACATTCCCTGCCCATCAATTAATCCTTTGTTTCCTGATCCAGCCAATGTTGTTACTGTGCCACACCCATCCACCTACACACATACACAACATTAAGAAATGACCTCACTACCAATTTTAAATGTTCTAAACAAAGCAAAAGCCATGATATGTCTGCCATTCTAGAATATTTCTTCCTATGCAATTTATTAAGGTGAATTCGACTGCAAAAAGAGAAAAGAAATTTGAAAGAGAAGCTAAAATATGCAATAATGATGAAATTCATATGCACACTGCACTGTCTACAGACGTATGCCTTTGTTCTGGTTCTCATTCCTCCTCATGTGCTATGCTTAGAAAGACTCAATCCTGAGGATTGCTTCAGTGGAAAGACGATCATTTCATGCCACTCAACTGGTCTTCCACAAAACACTTTCCAAAGTTTACCAAAATGAGCATAATTAGTATCAATTGAACAAACTAGTGGCCTTTCCAATCTTTCCTATTCTGAATATTCCAATCAAATTCGAATGCACCCAAGTTAGCAGGTGAAACCACACCTCTTTGTGTAATTCACTCTACGTACAACAAAACTCTCAACATCAGTCCATCAACATCACTGGTAAGCACTGAGCACAGCCATGAAGATTTGTATAGTAGTGACCATAGTCTTGAGATAGCATAGCCAGACCCCACCACCATGTTATACTTCTGGGAGTATGCATGACAGGACTGTAAAGTCTGGCTATGGAAGACTATTTGTATAGCAGGATAGCTAACCGTGATGCTCACTTATCCAAGTTGAAACTTTCTTGTGCAGCAGAGAATAAAAGTTTACAGTTTGAATTAGTTGGCTATACATGACCAGCTGTAACGCTGCTGCCAGGGATGCAAAAACTTGAAAATAATGGTGCTAAATTCTGATGCCAAACCCATATGAATACAAATTGACCACACACACACACACACACACACACACACACACACACACACACACACACACACACACACACACACACACACACACACACACACACACACACACACACACACACACACACACACACACACACACACCGTTCTGATTCTATTGTTTCTGAAGTCTGCCACGTAGATAGTGTCGTCCTCTCCCACAGCCACTGACTAGGGTCCATTAAACAAAGCTTGATCTGCAGTTCCATCTCTGTAGCCACGCTGGCCAGCAACTCCAGCAATCGTTTCTACGTGTGAGGATATGTCGTCTCCTTTAGGTAACGTCACTTTACGGATACAATGATTATTGTAGTCTGCTACTATTATATCACCGCTACTTGTAAAGGCCAAGCCAAGTGCACCGTTGAATAGAGCATCTCTTCCTGCCCCGTCACGATGTCCACCCTGTAGTAGAGAGCCAGCAACAGTAGATACGATACCAGATGTAGCAGTGGCGGACATTTTAGACCAATAAAATCTATTTATATTAACTATAGTATTGTTAAACTTTAATTAATTAGTCTAGATATAAAAAATAGATAAACACTGCAGCTGACAGACAAGATTAAGTACATAGAAGATCTCCTATACACACACGTACAGCCTTGTTAGTTCTCAACTTATCTATACTTTCATATAGCTATCATTAATTAATTATCATATAACTGCAACTATTGATGGCAGTGCTACCTTTTAAAATTATCTCGTTTTCACTCATTTGTATTTCTGTGAGTATCTCATATATTACGTGAGGAATTCCAACCTGAACCACACATCTGATCTCCCCAGACGAGACAGACAAACAGACAGAGAGACAAATAGATTAATTGAACTGTAGAGTACGAAATTGTTGAAATGTGTGAATTATCTTTGATTTATAAAAATATATGTATGAAAGATACATCATGCATATGAGACACCAGTATCTATACCAGTAGAGTTCATTTATAGGTTCAGGATTCTTAGCAAGTAATGTAGAATATATTTCATTGACAGACAAACAGACAGATGAAATATTTGTGTTAGACAGATATACCCATGCCATGCATATTGACAGTTGTCTGTCTGTCTATTGTCTGTCGGTTTATTCCTTTGTCTCTTTCATTTCTGTATGTACCAATACGAAATTCTGTCCAGCCACACATTTATCTCCCCAAATTTGAATCACATATTTTATAAATATAATCACAATCAGAGCACTGCAATACCATTTCTATAATAGTACATTAGAATCTGACATTCGCTAGTATTACATTTGATAGTGTTGAGTCGTTAGGAAATACAGACAACAGTAGACTTAACAAAAGCATTTCCATATAAATGATATTTACTGCACATGCATCCTCATCTTCATCTTTCAGTTTCGTCATCACAATCAAGTTCATCCCCGCCCAATGCCTGCCAGAAGGACAAAGCAACCTGTAACCAATCGATGGCATTATTGCTGGGTAATCATTTTGTAAATATATTTATTTACCTTCTCAGCATATTCTTTTCTGTCTCTGTCTGGTAGTGATGCAGCTTTCTCTGTAAGCATGTTAACTTTACAATCACCTAGCTATGCAATGAATGTCTTACCTTTCATTTGCATCATCCTTCCAAAAAGCTCCTCAAATGATTCAGCACTTGCATCATCATCAGCTAAACCATCATGTGGTGCAAGATCTTCTGGCAGTAAAGCGTCTAATAAAAGCAAGCAACAATTAACATACAATACTCTACAAGACAATATTCCAAATCTATTAATTAAGAGCTGCAGTTTACAATTCAACAATCTTATCGATCCCTTCTATACAATAGCTAATGTATAGCTAATGTATTGAATGATGCATTCCTCCAATACAACAAACAGTATAGGAAATTACATGCAACATACCGATCCTTCCTTGACTATTCTCCACTGGCACGCTACCGTCAGCTTGCTTATACTTCTGATCACGTACACAACACATTAAATGCTAATTCTGCTTATTATTCAAATTATCTCACAGATTCCAAACCAACTGCTGCTGCTGCTGTTGCTGCTTCCGCTTGCTTTCGAGAAGATGCTGAGATCAAATCATAGACATTAAGTACGTGTTATTTGATGTTTTATTTGTACCTTAACAGTCACCTTTCTTTCTCATGTCTGGCCATGTGTTTGTCTGTATTGCTTCACTAATTCTAGCTATGCCCTGTTTCTCCATAAACCCATCGTCAACATCATCCTCATCAACTTCTGATTCCACATCCAGCTCAACAAGCTCGAAGGAATGCTCAATACACCATTCTAAAACATCGTGCCTGCTGAGGCAATCAACCACATTATCTCCAGCAGAAAACGTATTGCAGACGAGCAGCAGAATGGCTGGCTTGTGTTCCTTTACAAACGTTAGCCATTCCTTTACTACTAAATCAAACGAATTTCTCTGCAACCAATTTATGATCAGAACAACAGGTTAGCCTGAGATCATTCAAATGACGTAATACAGTCACCTCTCTAGGATCAAATGCGAGAACGAGACCATCCACACACTCGAGCTCTTGTCGAGGCATGCAATCTTTCCACGTCCCTGTTGTTGTCATCAAATTTACGTCAGCATCGTAATATTTATTACTTATTTTCCACGTCATTGTTTGTATCAAATTCTTCTCAGTTTCAACAAAAGCTCCACACAAATCTGAAATTTCCATGCACCTCAAGTAAGACCTCTTTCCTTACACAATACACACTATAATATGATTTACCTGCAGCCATCTTTCGAATATTTACTGACGTGGAACATTGGACAAGCAACACACCATTTCTTTCGGCCATTTTGTGCTAAAAAGTATGCGCAAAAGGTCTGGACATCGAGCTAAATGAGTACTGTCCGGGTCATGTGCGTGCGGGCTCCGCCCCACTCTAGGGTGTCTCTAGCCTGCGCGCGTTAAGTTAAAAAGGCCTGAAGAGGTTGTGTGCGTGTGTATATATACTGTTACATTTTCTGATACTGTCAAGCTTGTTTCCTGTTCGCACTGCAAATGCACAGTGATTAATTAAGTATGGCAGACTTCTAGACAACAATTCGAATTCGTTCAAAAACAATGGCACACACACATTTACATAAGAAAGTATAGACGTCAAGAAAGCAAACAAGACTGTTGTCTTCACAGGCTTTTGCCACATTGCAAGCGTAGGCGTTCATCTGTTGCTACTGTTGTGTTCATCGTCTGTTGTATGGTCTCTGTTAGGGTACCACCTCTGGGAATGAACATCAATACATAAGGAGCCTACATGCTCCTGATGAATGATAACCAATTGACCAACACGTCACACATTGTTTAGTCCACGATATCAATTAATTAATTTGTCTAAGTCTCCACTTTGTATACTATTGACATAGACACGTCTAGAGACTAGAGCAAGGAAATCTTGCAAAGTGGCGGTATTCTCAGCTGGTGAAGAACTAATTATCTAGCAACTGTCACAATCATGCGCTGATGGCTTCACATGCAACCAAGAAAGGTGCATGTGAGTTGATTTCTTCGTGTTACGGACAATTAGTCGGGTGCATCTGCTGTGTAAATTTGATGTGATTGTCGCGTGTCTCGAGGTTGCGGATTGACGATTAAATTTTGTAGATCGTGCGTTGATGTAGTGCGGGTCTGCAAGAGAAATTATGGTGGAACATTGTTTCATATTGAAAAAGGTGGTTCCAAACAACTTGCAATTGCAATAAGTTAACAAAGTCATCAGCTGTCAGTCAGGATATTAGCAGCAGAATCTGGCAGATATAAAACCTTGTGCAACACACACATGCATGTAGAGAACAATCAGTCTCAGCTGCATTGAGCTCTTTCGAGTGTATGATCTTGTGGCAGTTCAGTTTCTGTTGTAGAGGTATGTGGCAGTGCACAAATTGTTTGTTTTATTTTATTCTTTCGGTGAGCTTGCATGCCTTTCAGTGTAACCATATATATACATATGCACAAGATGCATACGAATTGCACGATGATTGATCGTGCGACTGATGTGTTTGTATGATTTATGAGCTTGGCGCGGCGACCCTATAGATAGATAGTAAATTATCATGTACTCTTCTCAGTTGTCTGCATGATATTCTGAGTAGCTAGTGAATGAGTTGTTCAATTTGAGTATTTGTGTCTTTCCATATGCTTGCATGCTTGTTTGTCTGTTTCGCCCAACTGCATGTCCACCCGTTTGTCTGTCTGCGTGTCTGTCAGATACTTAGTTTGTCCGTTCGATCGTCTGTCTATCTCTGCATGTTCTAGTTCGCCAGTCTATCTGTATACATGCACTTCAGCTGCATGTCGATCCATCTTTCCATATTACTCCATGTTCACTCTTTTCAACCTCACTGCGTCATTTCAACAGTTATACTGTATGACGTTTATCGAGACCGCTAAGAAAGCATTCTGTCTCCATTCATCATCAACCAAATAGCAGTGGGAGTTTCCCTCCGCTTGTTGTCTAGAATTCGAAGATACAGACAGTCACTCTAAAATATAAACAGAAACCAAATGAGAAAAGAACATGCAGCGAAGACATGCATGCACTAGCTAAAAGCGCGTTTGTGTATAGTTTCTCATTTCATACTGAACGCTAGATGCTTGCATCTTGTGTGTCAAATCTATGGATCGACACGTTTGTTGTCATTTAAATTTCCTAACTTCCGTCCATTGTAGCCAGTTGTCCTCTCTGACGTAGACACTTCTAGTAAGTTTCTATATCAGGTAACTACTAAAGCATCGCAGCTTGACTTCCAAGCAGTGGACCTTGTGTGTGTGTAGAGATCGACGATCCAGGCCTTCAACATGCAAGCAAAACAGTACAGCTCTCTTGTCGCCTTCCTCTATTTCCTCAACAACAACATCAGCGGCGGATTACTGGCAGTGCCATTCGTTTTCTACCACGCCGGACTACTTTTCGGGTTGCTGCTGCTTGCAGTAGTCACTGCACTAACGATACCACCTCTTATATGGACGCTCGAGACGATGGCAAGAGCTCAAGTTGGAGGCCATCAATTGTGTACATGCATGATGTCTAAAGGTTTCTAAGTGGTATTTGTCTTGGCAGGCGTTAGAGGATGCAAAAAATACGGAGATTAAAGCATTGGAGGATAGTGGGAGACGCATGGTGCTTGAATCGATGCCAAGATATGATATTAGGAGTGAGAGGAAGTTCGAGGTGGACGAACTGTGTCGCATGTTTCTTGGTGTTAAGACCAGTTTGCTGTACGGATGGTCAGTTGTGTTATGGTGTCTGTTGTCCATGTGGTATTATGTCACCGTGGCCGCAAGCGCTTGGGCTGCTCACATACCGTTTAGCTCACAGCAATGCTCAGACGACGACTTCCGTCTCATGCTGCATCCGGACGGACCCTGCTGGAACACGTACACTGTCTGCGTTCTGCTATTTGGTGTTGTTGCTGTACCCATTTCTATGATGGAGCTTACAGAGCAAAAAGTCATTCAAGTGGGTCTGAGTCTGGTTCGTCTTCTGGCCGTTATCCTCATGGTCGGATACTGCACTATATCTCTCTTTTCCAACCAGACAGATGAGAAGTACGACGGGCATGAAATCCAGCAGAACGTGTGGCTCAGAGTCGATCTGATTGGTGGCATGTCTGTCGTTCCTGTTGTCTCACACGCCCTCTCGTGCCAGTCCCTCATTCCATCATTCGTGCAGCCTGTTGCGAACAAAAGGAATCTGCACTGGCTCTTGGCTGCTGCTGTTTTTACCTGCGCTTCTGTGTACGGTATCGTGGGTGTGACTGTTGCATCACACTTTAAAGATCAACTCGTGGAAACGAGCACTCTCAGTTGGGTATGTCGATCACCAACATTCCCGACATTTTGAAATATTCTATTTCAGATGTTGCTCCTATTTAGGTGCCTCTAATGGCTAGCAGCTATCCTGTAGTCGCCCGAATGATTTCCTATTTCATTGTTCTTTATCCTTCACTAGTTATGTTGTCGGCCATGCCCCTCTCTGCTGTTGCCTGCAGCAATTACATCATCAGTTTGTGCCAAAAAAAGTCGGGAGGTGAAGAGACAAAAACTGCAACAAGGAGAGTTATTCGATTTTGTGTTGTCGTGGTGCCACTCGTTCTTGCCATTTTTGTGAGCAATCTGGTGGTAGTCTTGACGTATGGTGGACTTGCTGGATACTTTAGCACACTCATCATACCCGGGCTTTTAGTGATGAGGTCACGTGACATGTGTTACAAAGTCTTCGCCTCCAAACAACACAAGAATTCCGCAGAAAAAGTAAAGACAGAGACTGATAATCGAATGGATGTTGTGGTTGTGTGGGACGAGTGGAAAAAATCGAAGAGTGTATGCAGGGCGCAAATCGTGTCTGACATTACTGTGACTCCATACACTAGCCTTCTCAGTCAACGAGTTGTTGTGTGGATAATACTGGCTTTTTCTGTAATAACCATAGCGATTACAGTCAGTAGTAGTATCAATTATCTGCGTCACAACACCTGATCACGTGCAATACTTGCAAGTCACGTGCATCTTTGACGTTAATATTTTAGTTTTGTAGATGTAACTGTATGTACAAAAATATTGATGTTGTTATAATTGGCTGTAACAGTATAAACATTGCAACATACCTGAGTGTAGACTGACGGGCTTGCTATTATGTTGTTCGATATGTACACAAGTCTATCACATTATGTCAAACTTTTGTGCATTTTAAAAGTGCAGTTTGTACTGTTTCATGCAAGTTAACAACTCAAAAATCAAATGACAATTACCGTAACTAATAGTTTAATTTTTTTTGTACAATATCTTTTTTATTTATCCGTGCATGCTTGCCTTATGTTACAAACATGGTGCATACATAGAATGCAAGCAAAAATAGACATGTACGTATGTACATGTAGACTGTACCTACCTCTTTTAGATCTAAAAAGTTATAAAATTGTAAAAATATAAACCACGCATAAACGCCTATGATTCACGCCACAAATCAAAATTAAGAACGAAAGCACATGCAATTGACTGTGCGCATGCGCAGCAAAAATCACCCTAAAGAACGAATCCTAGCTTCCAAATCTACGACTCCTCCATTTATTACCCGTTTATGTCGTCAAAAATCCACCTGCAAGTAGATACATGTACATCGCTAGACAACAGGCGGCCTCCCGTATGTTTTAATGCGCATGCGTACCAAACATGCTCTGTATACGGGAGTTCTGTGCATGCACTTGCTTTTCCCTGGTGTTTTTATGACATGTAAGTTTGGTGGTCATAGTTGTTTTGCTATTTTCTGTGAATGTATTGCTCAACTTTTTAATTAATTTACTGCATACCATATTTCATTCAACAATTACTATTACGTCTAGAGATAGAGACCTAATTTGAAAGACTCAACAACGATGTATCTATAAAAAACATTTTAAAGAAAATATTAATTAATTAAGTAATTTTAAAAAATTAATTAGTTAAACCAGATACGGGTACCTAACACTTTACTCACGTGATCCATATAGTAACCCGTATTAGTTGCTATGTACTAACCGCCGCCATTTCATCGCGTCATGACGGCAGTCGCGGATTCCAACGACGTAGGATCAATCCTAGTGAAGGTACAGCTAAATCATCAGTAAACAATTTTTCCTACACCTAACGATCGTCCAATCAAAGGTCCAAGACGAGTTGCAGCGTCTAAAAGAACAACTGACAAGCAGCTCAACACCTGACGCAAGCACAACGTCGATTTTGGACCTTCGAGGGTTAGAAAGCGCTATCAACAGAACGGAGAAAGGAATAAAGGTAATATCGGAGTGTCAGGGAGGTAAACCCCTTGGACAGTTTTTTAATTGTTTATTATTCCAACTTCCGTATCCGGGTATTGAGAGATCACATTCTTGGTAACATATGTCGAGCTCTGATTATCAAATGTTTGCCAATACAAAGGCACTGTAATCTCAAAAAATTAACGAAAAAAATTGATAAAATGATTATATAGCAAAGGTTGCACTCTATTGTAGAAAATTATTAATATCAACTGTTGGTTGTATGTTTCCTAATATCAACTGTTTGATAGGGTGTTTATTAATATCAACTGTTGATTGTATGTTTAGTAATATTAACTGTTGAGTAGGTGTTTATTAATATCAACTGTTGATTGTATGTTTATTAATATCAACTGTTGATTTTATGTTTATTAATATCAACTGTTGATTTTATGTTTATTAATATCAACTGTTAATTGTATGTTTAATAATATCAACTGTTGATTGTATGTTTCGTAATATTAACTGTTGAGTAGGTGTTTATTAATATCAACTGTTGATTTTATGTTTATTAATATCAACTGTTGATTGTATATTTATTAATATCAACTGTTGATTTTATGTTTATTAATATCAACTGTTGATTGTATATTTATTAATATCAACTGTTGATTTTATGTTTATTAATATCAACTGTTGATTGTATGTTTAGTAATATTTACTGTTGAGTAGGTGTTTATTAATATCAACTGTTGATTGTATGTTTATTAATATCAACTTTGATTGTGTGTTTATTAATATCAATTTTATTATTATTTACAGTTGATCATGCATATTAATTAAAGCATGTACATTA
>NC_085100.1:1475209-1502709 GCF_963422355.1 Corticium candelabrum
ATGTATGTATGTATGTATGTATGTATGTATGTCTGTCTGTCTGTATGTATGTATGTATGTATGTATGTATGTATGTCTGTCTGTCTGTCTGGTTGACTGTCTTTGTCCGTTTGTCTGTGTCTTTCTGTTTGTATTACACTGTTTGTGTTACTATTACAGGCACCTACCAAGAGAATAGTAGTTGGAACAACAGTTGAACCTCTAACTGTCTTACCAAAACAGAATCGAGTAGACGCACAGGTACAGTCTACTTCGCCTTGTATTGTCTAACTAGCAATGATGTTTATAATAAATGAGATTGTCATTTCTTTGTTGTTCTCCCGTCATAAAGTTCTTGTCATCTACACTGTACGTATAACTATTACCAACAAAGCACAATGATCTACATTTATATTTACCCATCTCTTTGTTTATCTTGTTTTACCTTTTTATGTAGCCCTGGGGCCCCACCTACGTGGGAAAGTCTAATCAAGAAAGATATAAATATCCTTTAAAACTGAATGTAATCTATCTAAAATTATTTTGCTATTATACGTCCAAGTCTAACTGATAGCTGCTATATAAGTACCGTATTTCTTCGATTAAACACAGTGGCGTTTATTTGCATTTCAACTGCGCTGTTTATACAAGGACAGCGTTTATTCAAGGGCAGTGTTTATTCGAGGGTGGCGTTTATTCAAGGGCGGTGTTTATTTTCTTAGCTAGGGTTCCAACTACGCTGCTTATACAAGGACAGCGTTTATTTGAGGGTGGCGTTTATTCGAGGGCGGCGTTTATTCGAAGGCAGCGTTTATTTGAGGACGACATTTATTCAAGTGCGTCGTTTGTTTTTTAACTAGGGTTCTAACTGAGGCGTTTACACGAGGGCGGGCGGCGTTTATTTGTTGAACGCTATTGGTCTGTGCTTTAGGAGTGTGTATGTGTACACGTAGGTTTGACGCCTTTTCAAGAGAACAACACTTAACTATACTGGTGTACACATTTTCACACTTGGAGACATCATGCAGTTGAAACAGTATCCTTGTAGTCTAAAAAACGTTTGCCTCATGCATGCCTCCGAAGATTTTTTCTTCAAACTTTGAGCTAAATCTACTGGAATTTATTAAAATGCGGCGTTAATTCGAGGCGACGTTTAATCAAAGAAATACGGTACACACAGATTTTGTATGTTTCTTTATACATCCAATATGAATTAGCTCTCTCCTGATTATTTATTTATTTATTTATTTATCTATTTATTTATTTATTTATTTATTTGTTATTTATTTATTTTTATTTATTTATTTATTTTTTATTTATTTATATATTTATTTATTTATATTATTTACATATTTATATATTTTTTATTTCTTTTTTATTTCTTTATTTATATATATATATATATTTATTTATTTATATTATTTATATATTTATTTATTTATTTATTTATTTATTTATTTATATGTGTCGTGCTCAACCAGATCAGTCTGGTTTGTAAAGTCTATTACAAGTACCGGAAGCAAACCCTGCTTCAGAAGTACTTAGACCATCACGGCTGTCTAGAAAGAAGACATGACTTTACGAAGGATCCGAGTAGATCCCAGAAGCACTGTTTTCTGTAAGTGCTGCAGGTTGTGATGACCTGGAATAATGTCCAGCCACCGTGCAATATCTGCGTGCACTGTGCCCAAAGCTCCCAAGACCACCGGAACCATCAGTGTTTGACAATGCCACATGCGGCTTATCTCCACTCGCAAGTCGCTGTACTTTGCCAACTTCTCAGCGTGTTTCTTGCCAATGTTGCCATCAGCAGGACAGCTGATATCAATAAGAAGACAAGTGTTTGTCTTCCTATTTCTGAGACAGATGTCTGGACGATTGGCTTTGATCTTCCTAGCAGTGGGGATGGTGGTATCCCACATCATAGTAATGTCATCCGTCTCCACAAGCCTATCAGGATGATGCCGGTACCATCTGCTCTCCACTGGAACCTCAAAATGGCGACAAACATCCCAGTGAATGATGGATGCCACCTGATTGATCAGTGTAGTCTGTCAGTGCCAAAGCACTACAGCCTGCCACAATGTGGTCGACTGTTTTCAGGCCTACACTGCACATGCGGCAAGTAGGACTGACATCACGATGTAGAATCTTGCGCTCATAGTACCGAGTCCGAAGAGCTTGGTCTTGAGCAGCAACAACCAGTCCCTCAGTTGCAGCAGGAAGATTCGCTGCCTTTAGCCATCTGTAGGTCTCTTTCATGTCCACAGGTGGTTGCTCAGTGAGACGGCGATACTGCCCGTGCATAGGCTTCCCGCTCCAGGACCGCACACGAAGAGAACTGCAACACGTACGGTAATGTCTCGCATCTGTTTCAGGCGCTTGCTCGAAGTCACCTTCAACCGAGATGGATGCATTCCTGTGTAAGCTCTGCGACTTGTTGTCCGAAGCAAGACTCTTCTGCAGCTGCAGTAAAGCGACAAGCCATGCGCTTGATCGAGTGTGAAGATTTTCCAGAGTCACACTCCCATATCATCTGCATGAAAGGATCAGAACTGTCAGCAAGGTAACAGTTCAGCCTCACAATACAAGATTGATATGTCGACTCAATCTGTTGTAACCCCCTACCCCCATCACTGCAAGGAGCGTACAGTCGGTCAATGTCTGCAGCAGGATGGTGAACACCGTGCATAGAGAGGAGCTTTCTGGTCTGTCGATCGAGCTGCTGCAGGTCTGTGCACCCCCAATGAATGACACCAAAACCGTAAGTGAGAACCGGTAGTGCAAACCCATTGATGGCTAGAATCTTGTTCCGACCATACAACTCAGTCCGGAGAACCACCTTCACTCTGCGCAAGTACTCGCGACGAAGTCTCTCTCGCATCATGCTGTGCTGAATTCCGTTACTCTCATCTACACCCAAGTACTTGTAGACTTGACCTGGTTCAAGACACTTGATGGTGTCCGTTTTTCCTACCGTCACTCCAGAGTTGTGTCCAGATAGCCTGCCGTTGATAAAGTGTGCAACAGCACATTTGTCCAGACCAAACTTCATCTGGATGTCATCAGAGAAGGTACAAACCGTGTGCAACAACCCATCCAACTGATCAGAGTTTCTGCCATACAGCTTCAGATCATCCATGTAAAGTAGATGACTGATAAGCTGACGTTTGGCAGTCTCACCATGCCCAGTGGTCATCCGGTAGCCGTAACCGGTTCTGTTCAGCTCCCTGCTTAGAGGATTGAGAGCCATACAGAAGAGAAGTGGAGAAAGTGAGTCACCTTGGAAATTACCCCTCCTGAACTGCATAAGCCTTGTCTTGATTGTACTATTCCCGCAAGAAAGCACCATCAATGTCCTCCAACTCTTCATCACACGTGACAAGAACCCGCACAAGACTGGACTGATCTTATGCAGCTGAAGGCATTGGAGCAACCAACTGTGTGGCACGCTGTCATAGGCTTTCTGGTAGTCCACCCAAGCCATGCTCAAGCTCTTGTGCCTGGTCCTACAGTCGTCGGTAAGCAGCTTGTTGATCAACAGCTGATCCTTTGCACCAAAAGATCCCTGTCGTCAACCCTTCTGCTCCGGAGCCATGAGGTTTCTCTGATCCAAATGCCCTGCAATCCTCTGCCTGATGACTGAGGTGAGGGTCTTATAGAAGACAGACAGACACGTGATAGGCCGGTAATTTTTGGCCTGGTCAGTCTTGTCATTCTTAGGAATCAGAGTGGTTATTCCTTGAGACAACCAGTCAGGTACAGAGTCTGGATTCTGAACCAGCAGGTTGTAGTTACGAGTCAGATCAGTGTGAAGACACGTGATACGCTTGACCCAGAAACCATAAACCTTGTCTGGACCAGGAGACTTCCAGTTCCCCATCCTTTTGAGACACGATGTGACCTCATTGTCTGAGATAGGTAACCACTGCTGCTCATCTTTCCGGTGCGTCTCGCCATCGGTTTGACGTCTCAGCCAGAAGGCAGACTCATTGTGATGTACCTCAGTTTCTAGGATACCACCCCAATACTGTTCGATCTCAGACTCGGATGGCGGGGAAGTGACCTGGATAGTCTGCTTATCCAGCTCTCTGTAAAACAGTCCAACATCTCATTGAAACAAACCATTCTGGCGAAGTCTCTTACGATTCTTCTCCAGCCTCCTGGTCCGCTCGACCTTGGACTTAAGTTCCATTTTCAATCGATTGATGGAGACCTCACAACTCTCCGAACAGGAAATGCCCAACCAATGCCGAAGACGTCGGAGTTCATGTAACATACGAATGCCCGATGAACCCTTTCTAACCTCCAGCAACAGTGAGATCGCACGTCGAAGTGTGAGAATCTCCATATCCAGCCTTTGTCTCCATGTCGGTGTTTGAGAATTGGTTGACTTCGTCGTCTTTAAGCCCCGCCTTTTGGACACTAGCGAAGCAGCAGAGTATACCAGGTAACTGATTTCACTCATATCAGGTTCATCCTTCAACGAACTGATGATTGTGTTAAGATCACCAATAAGCGTCAGGGTTCCACTGTTCACAAAGATCCTTGGAAGGCATTGTCTCTCACAGATAGGAATTTGCCTGACTTTCTGCAACTCCTCAAGAAACTCTCGATGAAGTACAGGGTCCACAGCAGCATCACAATCAAGCGAAAGACCATCCTCCATTTGGCAGCAGTCTGGACTGAGTTGAGATGAAGGAGTTTCCATCCTTTCTAGCCGAGAAGCTATACTAGGATGTGTAGTCATCAGATCAGAGCTCACAGAGTCACAAGGGGATGGTGATTCCCTGACAGCACTGCACTGAACTGAATCCAAAGTGTCATCTACGGATAGGATATCACCACTATCTCTTGCTGATGAGCAGTCCTTAGAGAGAACAGTGACTGACTGAACAAGGAAGCCATCTTCCAAGTGATTAGCAAACTCATGATCCTCTTGCATCATTGACACAACAGGTTTCCCACCACATCCAGCAGGCGCCATCCTGACTGAAGCCATGCAAGGTGACACATTGTCAAGCAAAGGCGTGACAACTGAGCTATCAGCTGATAGAGCAGAAACCACATCCAACGCTGACATCTGCAAACCAGGACAAACATCAGTCGTAACAGATAACAAACCTGAGACGGGCTTTCCATCCTGTGCGGCCTCGCGTTTAATCTCCTCCAACTCTGATTCAGTCAGACTTCCAGAAGTTAGGAGATATCGCTTCTGGTCTGCCAAACGCTGCTCAGAGACGTCAGTCAGAGAAGGATTTCGTTCACACCACAGCTGATGCATGGGTTCTCTGAAAGCAGAGAACTTGCATGACAACAGCACATGGTAATAACAAAACATCACTTCCCTATTCATTTGTGGTGTCCATTTCCGTCCATTTCCGTCGTCTTGTTGCATCGTCTTGTTGCATTGCCGTTCCTGTTAGCCAAAACATTTATTTATATATTTATCTATTTATTAATTTTTTATTTATTTTAATAATTATCATTTGTTGAACAGCTTACTCCACCACCTATCACTGAAGAAGATGCAAGGAAAGGAATTCGTAGTCTCATTGAGCGAGGTCTCATTCCGGTGTGATTACATACATCAGGTTAGTGATATGCGACGTCATTACACTGAAGATATTCTTTGCAGCCTGCAGCAGAGCTGTCACTTGATCCATCACCAGTGAAGAACAAACCGGCGTTGGTAGGACTGATAACACACACACTGTGCGTGTTTGTTTGTTTTAGATTTTCATGTTTGCAGATTCACAGTCCATTAGCCCAGCATGCAAGGCACACTATCAGTGATGGCACAGCAGGTATGGAGAGTTTGAAATAATGGAGAAGGAAGGACATAGAGATGCACGACGGCTGATCAACAAACAGCAAATGAACTAACAAGCAAGCAGGCAGACAGACAGACAGACAGACAGACACTATTTTAGGTTTGCTTTTAGAGTTTGATGGAAATTTCATTGTAATGGAAATATATGTATTGACAGACAGACAGACAGACAGACAGTCTGACAGACAGCCAGACAAATAGACAGACAAACAGACAGACAAATAGACAGACAGACAGACAGACAAATAAACAGACAGACAGACAGACAGACAGATAAATAGAATGGCAGACAGACAGATTGTTATATTTGAACTCTTAGTCTACTAATAACAATCGCTAACGTTACGTATGCATAACAATAACAGTCAATGAACAAAATGTTGAACGTCTTTATCGTACAGAAAATCATCAAAATTGCACTTAGACAACTTTGACAACTTTTTAAAAATCACACGAGAGTTGCAAGACTGTACAACTACAGACAGTTGCTTTCTCCATCTATCTCTAAAGTCTGTTTTGCTGCTTTTCCATTTGCATCTTTTGAAATTTTGGAGATCTTATCGAGATAGTCTTCAGCCATAGGGCCCCAAAAGCCAAAGTGTTCAAAAACCATTGGAATACATGTTGTATCAGATCCTGCTATAGACTGCTGTTGACCATATTTTGTCATTTTGCGTTTTTCTCTCAACTCAGCTGCATAACCTGATATTTTGGCAGCTGATTGTACGGTGTCACAAGAAAGTGGATGAGCAAGTGAAATGTCCAGGTCTTTTGTCAAGTGTCCAGTGGGATCATATGTTGTTATATCTGGCCTGTTCTCAGAGTCAGTATACCTATTTCTTGGTTCAACTTGATGAGGAATATTTAACTCGTCTAAACATCTAGCCCAAGTTGACACGATTGTATTGTGTTGCCATACTGGGCCACTGCCAAACTTGCAGGTCAATAGATGATAACCATGTTCATCAAGGCTTCTACCACAATCACACTTGGTAACAATCTGGGAATATGGTAAAGGAATACCAAGTCTAAAAAATGCTGCCACACGAAATTCTGAGGACTCTAGAACAAATTTTGGTGCTGAAGGAATAGCTTGAAGCCATGATCCTGCTCCACGTCCCTGACATGACCTTATCCTTGCAGCATGTTTGACAGAGGATGCTTGCATAACACATGTTGCTGCATTTCCTTCGGCAATATCCAAGCTCAGGTGATTTTGTAGTTTTACTGGATTTGCCATAAGCCGAGTCAAAGACTGAGGTATGAGTGTCTCTCCATCTGATCCTAAGGTGGAAGGAAGGCTTGCTATTGCCTTGCAAAGATGCTGATAGAAAGGAGGTGGACTCACACAGTTGAGGCTGTCACATAGATCTATTCTAGATGGAAATCTTTGAGGAATCGTGCTCATTGAATAGCACCACGAACCCACAAAAGCAGCAGCAGAGATCTGTGTCAAGTTTGTAATGCCAAAACCTCCCAACTTGATCTTAAGAGATGCTTGCTTCCATGTCAGCTCGTCAAGTGCACTCAACCCCAATATTGCTGCAAAAGTATCTCTTGATAGCTGATCATGAATGTGAGAAGCTTGATGTAAAACTGGAGGAGGCACACACCTTGCTAAATGATTTAGTGTAGGCACATGACAGTACCGCAGTAAGAGAATTGCACTTTGAGGATCATTCAAGTTGAGCAGTTGAGAACAAACAGACAGACAGACAGACAGACAGACAGACATATAGGCAGACAGACAGACAGACAAAAGACAAACCAATTTTGAATGGATCACGACACATTAAAGTCATCTTGTATTACAGCGGGCGCAAACCTGGCTTTAGTCAAGGTACATCACGTTACAATCACAAATGCATTACATCAACACTAAACATTGGCTGCATTGTTGACTAGATGGATCCTGAAAGGGCATCATCATCATATCATAGTAAAACACCAGAAAGTCAGTTACGATCCAGACAGAGATCAGAGTCACCGTTGATTAGAGAGGTACAGTTGTGGTTTTGTTTTGAATTGCTTTTGTGGCGTTTTGTGTGTTTCTGTTGCTGTTTGTTGTAACTTGCTGCGTTTAACAGGTAAATAGACAGATAAATGGATTGATGAATTGTTGGACAGTTTGTGTGTTTGTTTGTCTGGTTCTTTGTCTGTTTGTTTGTCTGTGTGTTTGTCTGTGTATTTGTTTGTTTGTTTGTTTGTTGGTGTGTTTGTTCATTTGTTTGTTTGTTTGTCTGTTCATTTGTTTCTTTGTTTGTCTGTTTGTTTGTTTGTCTGTTTGTTTGTTTGTCTGTTCATTTGTTTTTTGTCTGTTTGTTTGTTTGTTTGTCTGTCTGTCTGTTTGTCTGTCTGTCTGTCCCGGATGTGGTATGGTGTTTACTGGAGTTTGAACCCGCCTGGTCACAAATCGTTTTCTTGGAGTATTTGTTTGGTTTTCGTCAGTTCTGCAGTCAGACGGCATTTTTAAAAGTTCGGATGTCGACCATCTGTTGCCCATACACCCGTTGTAGACAAGAAAACGTGCTCAAACGAATTCTGGCACATATCAGGGACTCTCACTGCTCAGATGATTGTCCAACAGATTTTATTGAAGAACATGGGTTGTCCAAATGTCCTGGATGCTCACAGTGGTTTTTGAAGCTTCAACAACATGCTTCCAAGTGTTGTAGGTCATCCAGCGTAACCGCAACGCCTCAGGCTACGCTTACTACGTCAACACCGGCTCTGCCACCTCCAAACTCAAGGAAGCCAAGGGCACCTGAGGACACTGCTTTTGGAACGGCCTTTGAATCATGTTGGTCTTCCTTGGATCGAGAAGGTGACGCTTGGCGCCTGATAGACTCCTTCACAACGGAAGCCATACTGGACTGGACGCCGCTTAGAACAGTGCAGAATGTAACACCTGCATTACGCGCGATGTTTCAGGACTGCTGCGCTATTGCTTTGAGAAAGATTGAAGAGGAACCAGCAAATGACAGAGGATGGAAACTTCTCCTACTTCTTCCCAGGATGCTTCTCCAACCGCATGCACGTGGCGGTAAAGTGGGCACGCGGGAGGTCAAGGCAATTTACACACGGTTTCTACAATTTCATTGGCAAGAACTGATTCTAAATCGGAGTCACTTATCACGCTCTACTCCTTCTACAGAAGTTGATCAGAGGAAGAAAGCTGCACTAAGTCTAGTTCATTGTGGAGAATTGTCACGTGCATCAAGAGTTCTAACTAGTCAGGGTTTTGCCCCTGCTACAGACGACACAGTGGCACAGTTACTATCCAAGCATCCACATCGTATGATATCTTCACATCGACCAGAGGAAACCTCAAAAATGGAGTCAGATTCAGTTAATCCCATTTCTCTGAAAAAGGAGGCATTTTTCAATGCAATCAGGAAAGCACCAAGAGGAAGTGGTGCTGGCCCTTCTGGCTGGCGTTATGAGCACCTGAATACTCTTTTGGAGAATGACTTAACTTGCGAACTGCTATATCTAGTGTGTTCTCTAATCGCTGGAGGCAAAGTTCCAAATTCAGTCTTGCCTCTCCTGACAGCGTCTCGTCTCATCGCCTTACCTAAAGCAAACGATGATGTTAGACCTATTGCGATTGGCGAAGTGATTCGAAGAGCTACTGCTAAGGCTATTTGTAGCCAGATGAATAGTTCTTTTGCTTCTTACTTCAAGCCAATTCAACATGGAATTGCAACACCTGGTGGGGCTGAGCTTTTAGTTCATCACCTTTCATTCCTTATGGAGAATAACCCAGGCTTGTCTGTTCTCTGTACCGATGTCAAAAATGCCTTCAATTCAGTATCGAGAGACAGTATTCTAAGTCAGGTCATGAAAGTGTTTCCTGAAATATACCATCACGTGAGGCAAATGTATGACAGTCCGAGTACCTTGATTTATGTCAAGGGGAAAGATATAGTGAAACTACAATCAGAGGAAGGAGTTCACCAGGGTGACCCTCTTGGTCCAGTCCTGTTCTCAATTGCTTTACAACCAATCATTGCCTCAGTTCAAGACCGTCATCAAGATACAACTATGCTGGCGTATTTGGATGACGTATATGTTGTTGGTTTGCCTGAATCTTCCATCTCAGTCTTTGATGATGTAAAAGGCTCCCTCAAAGATGTTGGCCTGACTATACGAGACGAGAAATGCAAGCTGTATTACCCAGATGCGCCAGAGCACTTCGCTACAACAGTTCCTATTACAAGAGTAGGAGTCCATGTGTTGGGGACGCCTATAGGCGCACCTAGTTACATCCAATCAAGTTGTACAAGGGTAGCACAGGATGGCAGTTCACTTTGCTCTAAGCTAAAAGATCTTGATGATCCTCAGTGCAGTCTTCTGTTACTCAGACATTGCCACGTCCCAAAAATGAATCATCTTGCCAGGACTGTATCTCCCAGGGATGTATCAGAAGCTGCGGGTATCCATGACCTCCTTACCAGAAAGACTTTCACTGACATCATAGGATTGGATCGGTTGGACGACACCAAGTGGAAACAAGCATCCCTGAAAATTAAATTCGGTGGATTCGGGCTCACGTCAATTCGAGGTACAGCTCCTGCTGCATTTTTGGCAGCATGGGCACACTCACTTAAAGAACTCCCCAACAGATTTCCATCAATGTGTCGGGACTTAGAAAATCTCTATCAAAGCAGCCCTAAGAATGATTCCTCTACCATAAGGTCAACCTTGTATCAAGCAGTGTCTAATCTTCCTCCCAAGTCAAACTTGGACGATGAAGAAGAAGTTATATATCACACTCTAGAGGAGATGATCAAGAACCCCAGGAAACTACAGCATCGTTTATCAACGGACATTTCCTGCATGGAAGCAGCAACATTTACCAATAGAATAGTTGAGGAAAAGGACGCGGGAAGAATGAGATCCTTGCAAGGACGAGGGGCGGGAGGATGGCTTGAAACAGTCCCCACTTCAGACAAGCACGCACTAAAGCAGAATGAATTTCGTCTAGCGTCTTGTCTGAGGTTGGGTGTCTGTCTGCCATTCAGTCAGCTCCTTGTAAAATGTGAGTGTGGAGCAGAGCTAGACAGAGAAGGATATCACTTGATTACATGTAAGTATGGGGGAGGTCCTGTCTGGACGCACAACACCCTAATTTCTGGATGGAGCGAGTGTCTCAGCGATTTGCTCATATGCCACCAGATTGAGCCAAGACACAGATACATCCACACTGAAGATAGACCAGACATCACATTTTACGACGTAGACTCAGGAACAACAAAAGAGATAGATGTTGCTATGGCTCATCCCTGGAGCAAAGATACCATCAAGGGAGCGTCCACGACATGTGGATATGCAGCAACAAAACGAGAGGCAAGGAAGGAAGTAAAGTATCGCAAAGAATCATTACCAGATGGTTCTAAGCCTTTTGTTACTCCTCTGGTGTTCGAACACTTTGGTCGTTGGGGACCCAAAGCAGAGGAATTTTTAAATGAACTTGCAAAGAAGTCCAAAGACATGCTGGGAAGGAAAAATGAAGCAGCGTTTAGAAGCTATTGGAGAAGAAGATTTTCTGTGATTATTCAGAAATGTAACAGTAGAGTTGTTTTAAGAAAGCTATCTAGGCTTTCATTGAATTGTTTGGATGGACAAGACAAGCTAGAGATGGACAAAGCCATTCATAGTTCTATTCATTAATTAAAACGAAGAACAGTAGGAAAGTAGAACTTTTAGTACTGCAGCAAGTGATGTAAGTAGTGACGTTTGATGACAATAAAACAAATCTGTCTGTCTGTCTGTCTGTCTGTCTGTCTGTTTGTTAGTTTATTTGCTGTCTGTCTGTTTGTTTGTCTGGTTTTTTGCTTGTTTGTTTGTCTGTTTGTTTGTCTGTCTGTTTGTCTGTCTGGCTGTTTGTCTGTCTGTTTGTTTGTTTGTTTGTCTGTCTGTTTTGTTTGTCTGTCTGGTTGTTTGTCTGTTTGTCTGTTTGTTTGTCAGTTTTTTGTTTGTCTGTCTGTTTGTCTGTCCGTTTGTCTGTTTGTTTGTTTGTCTGTTTGTCTGTTTGTTTGTCTGTCTGTTTGTCTGTCTGTTTGTTTGTTTGTTTGTCTGTCTGTTTTTTGTTTGTGTGTCTGGTTGTTTGTCTGTCTGTTTGTTTGTTTGTTTGTCTGTTTTTTGTTTGCCTGTCTGTTTTTTGTTTGTCTGTCTGTTTGTCTGTTTGTTTGTCTGTCTGTTTGTCTGTCTGTTTGTTTGTCTGTTTGTTTGTCTGTTTGTTTGTTTGTCTGTTTGTTTGTCTGTTTGTTTGTCTGTCTGTTTGTCTGTCTGTCTGTTTGTTTGTTTTGTTTGTCTGTCTGGTTGTTTGTCTGTTTGTTTGTTTGTCTGTCTGTTTTTTGTTTGTCTGTCTGGTTGTTTGTCTGTTTGTTTGTTTGTTTGTCTGTTTTTTTGTTTGTCTGTTTGTTTGTTTGTCTGCTTGGTTATCTCACCAATCTTTGTAGGCTTCCTCTGTTTATTGGCAAACTAAGCCTAGTTCAGGTGCCTCCACTGCAACAAAGAGTACACGATTGTTAACACCGGTCACGTTTGACACACCATTGCAGCCACAGGTAAAACATTTAGAGTGTGAAATATATTATACAAAATAGTTGATTAATTTGCATTTGGTTTTAGACAGATGGACATACATACATACAAGCAAACTGACAGACAGATGGACAGACAAACAGACAAACAGACAGACAGATGAACAGACAGATGGACAGACAGATGGACAGACAAACAGACAGACAGACATATTTGAGACAGACAGATAAATAGACAAACAGACAGACAGATGGACAGACAGGCAGATGCACAAACAGACAGACAGACAGACAACATTAAATTATATTAACTTGTTCTTTTTCTAGGCTCCTCAACCAACTCCAGCAACTGGTCTCAACATTGTCCAGAAGCTTGTTATTCAACAAGGAGTAACTGTCACTAGTACCCCCGTTAGAGCATCCACACCCACACAACATTCATTGTCTCATATTCGATTATTGTTTGCAGGATTACAGGGCATACAAGCAGTCGAATGCTCTGCAGTGGGGCAGGTATCGTGTCGTGTGTGTGTGTGTGTGTGTGTGTGTGTGTGTGTGTGTGTGTGTGTGTGTGTGTGTGTGTGTGTGTAGCTTTGGTGGTTGTGTATTGATTATGGGTCGTGGTGTATAGTATTGTAACAATTCTGAAGCAGTTGGAGGAGTTGTTGAAGGCTTATTCAATACCACTGGCTTTCATTGATGGAGACAAGTAAGCAGTGTGTGTGTGTGTGTGTGTGTGTGTGTGTGTGTGTGTGTGTGTGTGTGTGTGTGTGCGTGTGTACGCGTGTGTGTGTAGACTTTTGTGATGCAATGATTTATCTGATGGTTGTCCATTTGTTTCTTCAGGCTGGTTGATCTATCTATGGAATATGAGTTGGAACAGCATCCATCTAGAGAGGTTTGATGCTTTGTTCTACACAATAGATAGCAGACAAGTATAAGTCACAAGACTGTGGATTGAACTGTTTGTCTGTCTGTCATTCTGTTTGTCTGCTGTCCGCCTGTCTGTCTGTCTGTCTGTCATCTGTCTGTCTGTCTGTCTGTCTGCTTGTCTGTTTATCACACATTTTACACATTTGTTTGTTTCCAGGAGCTTCTAAACTGCATCATCAATAACAAAGACATTGGGAAGCTCATGAGCATGCCAGTCAGTCCACCACCACCACTCCATCTCTTCAATTGACATTTTTATCACACGCTTATCACTTTTTAGGGACGACGTTTTAGAGGTCATGACGGACATCACATAGCAGCAACCACAATTCAGGTTGAGTAACTTTCCTGCCTTGTGTTTGTGTTTTGTATGAAGTTACAGTCAATGTGTTATACAGGCTCAGTTTAGAATGTATCGTGAGAGAGCTTTGTATCGAGCTCATCGAAAGCAGAAATGGGCAGTAGGTTAGTCGATATCTGTGGGAATGTGAGTTTAACAAGAAGAGAGATGGATGGACGGACAGACAGACAGAACAAAAGATAGATAGACAGATGGACAGACCGACAGAGACAGACAGGCAGGCAGGCAGGTTATTCTATTATAGGATACAGCATCTCTACACACTAGAATACACGATTTTTCAATAATTGAATGAAAGTGCTTCATAAACAAGTTCAACTATTTATATGTGTGAAGCAGTGAATGTAGCTATCTCTGCTAACTACACTATCCTCCATCAGTCTGTTTGTTGACAACTTAGACAGCGACAGCAACTCCAGAAAGCAGCGATGGAGGACAGGTAGATGGTGATAACAGGCGGGTGGACGGGAACATTGAACAACAGATGAAAGAAGCAATGACGCGGTGACTGACAAACCAGAGCGAGCGTGTAGAAGCTTAATGAGCAGGATTAGCTGCGACAACAACTCTAGAGAGCAGCAACAAAGGGCGGGAAAACTGAGACGATAGATGAGTGAACGAGAACATTGGACATCAAACAATAGAAGCAACGATGCGATGAATGACAATCCATAGCCAGCGCAGACGTGTAGCCGAGAGAAACAATAAGCTAACAAATGCAAAGAACCTAACAGCAACAGGTGGAATCCCAAACGGGCAACAGTGTCACTGGGACGGTAGCAGCCGAAGCTGCATACGTCAACTTGAACCTCCTTTCCTCCTTCTGTTTTGTTGAAGTCTTCACTACACTCACCAAAAAGAAATACAACTCATCCAACATCCGGGCAGGCAGGCAGGCAGGCAAACAGACAGACAGACAGACAGACAGACAGACAAGAAATAGACAGACAGATAGATAAACAGACAGACAAAAAGACAGACATACAGACAGACAGACAGACAGATAATTTATTCTCATACAGATTCTACTTGTACATATGCTAGGATTTTTTACATACAAACCAGTCCTTGCATACAACAAAGTCATTAACTAATGGACTTGACTTTGAATGTCAAAATCAAATAGTCAATCTATGACAGACAGACCCCGGATGAATGGAAGTGGTGCTTGCAACCTACAGTTTCTGCAAAGTAGAAGTCATCAACGGAAGAGGAGAGCTTTTTCAGGATTCTTTTTGGCGTCAGCGGTTCTTTCCGCTTTTGTCGGTTGCGTCAGTCCTATTCGGTTGTATGGAGTCCTCGTTTCTGGAATGAACGCTTTTGTTGAGTTGCTTTTCGTCATATGTTGTTTCCGTGGCTTATGTTTCTTTGTTGTGATCGAGTTTGCGTTCTGTCTTTACTCTTGTGGCTTCAGTGTCTGGGATCATCACAGCCTTACCTTGCCTTCGTGGTCTAGTGCATTTTCTCCGGATTCTGTCGTCGTCATCTCATCTTCGTCTCATCGTTCATCTTGTGACTTCAGCGTGTGGGATCATCGCAGCCTTACCTTGCCCTCGTGGCCTAGTGCGTCTTCTCGGATTCTGTCGTCACCATCTCCTGGTCTTCTTTGGATTCATTTCTTCTGACTTGCGTATCTTGTACCTAGCTCTAGAGTCTAGCCTCTCCTATGTAGTTTGCAAGTTTTATGTTGTTACTAGTGTTGGACTTTAGTTATAGTTATGTACTTTGCAGTGATGTATAATAGTTCCATGTTTGAAAATAACGTATTGACAGACAGATAGATAGACAGACAGACAGACAGATAGACAGAGACAGACAGACAGAAAGACAGACATGACAGACAGATAGACAGACAGACAGACAGACAGACAAAATATAGACAGACAGACAGACAGACAGACCTGTAACATAGAGTTTGTGTTCAATAAATGAAAATGACAGACAGACAGACAGACAGACAGACAGACAAAATATAGACAGACAGGCAGAAAGACAGACAGACAGACAGAGAGACAAAATACAGACAGATAGACAGACAGACAGACAGACAGACAGACAGAAAGGCAGCTGGTTTATGCAGTAGGTTTATTGAGTATGTTGTGATTTTATTTATTTATAGGTATAATTGCTGTGATGTGGGTAATGCAGATGAAAATGCGAAATCTAAGACATACACTGAAACTAAAACGTGTAGCTCAACTGGAACGATTCAGACAGAGAGCAAGAGTGTGTTCTGTGTGTGTGTGTGTGTGTGTGTGTGTGTGTGTGTGTGTGTGTGTGTGTGTGTGTGTGTGTGTGTGTGTGTGTGTGTGTGTGTGTGTGTGTGTGTGTGTGTGTGTGTGTACAATGGCACTTCTGTTGTTCACACTTGATTTCTTATTGAAGGAGTTTCGTCATAATTGGCATGACATTTGTAAATCAAGAAGAGTTGTTGTTCATATTCCTTCGAGAGGTAACATACACACACACACACACACACACACACACACACACACACACACACACACACACACACACACACACACACACACACACACACACACACACACACACACACACACACACTAGCTCCCCCTGCCTCTAGAGACAGGGCCTCCATGCACTATGTGGAGGCTTAGGGCCAGCGCTACAATCCACCTGAAGCTTGGCCAGAGTCATCCAGGGGCACTGACTATGGTGCAGCTTTGGGACTGGACAACAAGGCCCACATGTACCCGTCTGCTGCATGATGTTACTGCCAAGCCAGCGGTCTTGTCCACCCCAGTCAATGACCAGGTACTCATTTATACTCCTGAGTCAAGAGAAGCAATTGTGTGTTTCTTGCTTAAGGAAATTATGCCATATCTCGCCATCACTGTGACTTGAACCTGCAACCCTTCAAGGTCCCGGATGTTTTCATTCTCCAAATGCACTCTCTAACCAATTGAGCTACAGCACCACACACACACACACACACACACACACACACACACACACACACACACACACACACACACACACACACACACACACACACACACACACACACACACACTGACCAACATTGACACACACATACACACACACACACCACATGTTACTTTATTTACCAGAGTAAATCAGTTTATATTAAATATTTAACATCAATCATCTTTACACACTAGCATATCCCGAGAATATCCGAGATCGAATGAATCACTTTCACTTAACAGAGAATCTACAGATTGGCCGACTGTGTGACATCCGAGGTACACCCAAATCCTCCATTCCCTTCATTTTAATCACTAAACGGCTTGTCATTCTAGACTCACTTGTTGATGTAGTGTATGTGTCTCCTGTTGAATTGAATGATGAAATGTCACAGTATTATGTGAAGTTGATGGGAATGTGTGAAGAGAGTCAATTAGATGGACAACAGGAAGGAAAAGTGGCAAACGAGGAGCCAATTGAGACACGATTTCACTTTGTTGTTCCAGACAATTTGAATACATTTAAGGTGCAGCATGTGGCGGTGATACGAATGGCAAGTGTTACACATGTGTTTAGGGTCACAACATGTCGCTGGCGACGTTACTCATGTACAGTCCTATTGCCATTCAACGGTAGGGAAGGTTTGCTGTGTAGGGACATACAGTAGTGATCGAGAAATTGATCAATATGGTTTATTTATTTATTATTTATTTATTTATTTATTTATGTATGTGTGTTTGTGTGTGTGCCCATTTGTCTCTTTGTCTGTGTGTCTATGTATCTGTCTGTCTGTCTGTCTGTCTATTTGTCTGTGTGTCTGTCTGTTTGTCTGTTTTTCTGTCTGTCTGTCTATGTGTGTGTCTGTTTGTCTGTTTTTCTGTCTGTCTGTCTATGTGTGTGTCTGTTTGTCTGTGTGTGTCTGTCTGTCCGTGTTTCTCTCTGTCTGTCTGTTTATCCGTCTATCCATCTGTCTGTCTGTCTGTTTGTTTGTCCATCCATCTGTCTGTCTGTCTGTCTGTCTGTATGTATGTATGTTTGTCTGTCTATTTGTCTGTCTGTCTGTCTGTCTATTTGTCCATTCGTTTGTCTGTTTGTCCGTATGTCTGTCTGTCTGTATGTTTGCCCGTCTGTCTGTCTGTCCATCTGTTTTTCTGTCTGTCTGTCTGTCTCTTCGTTGTTTAGTCAGTTTGTTTGTCTGTTTGTCGGCTGTCAAAATCATTTATGTGTTTGACTGTTTGTATGTTTTGCAGTTGCAACATTTCATTTCTTGTTTAGGATTAAGAACCTGATTGCTGGAAAGCATGCTTTTATTGTTTCCGGGTTGCAGTCAAAACATGATGATGTAGCTGTAGCTGACATGCTTGGTAGGCATGCTGTCTGTGACGAGTTTATTTCTGTGTTGACGTTTTCTGTTTTTATTAGATTTGCCATGTTTGTCTTCTGAGCCGGATGTGGCCTTGTCATATGCAACGAAGTCAGGTGGTAGGCGGATATTTATTAGCTCTCAGGTGAGATGTGTTGTGCAGTAGTGAAAGAAATGCATCCAATACAATAGTCTAGTGTATTATGAGATGCATCCCTCCAATACAGTAGTCTAGTGTATTATGAGATGCATCCCTCCAATACAGTAGTCTACTGACATCTCTAATGTGCTGCCACATTTTTCTGCTGATGAAGCTTATACTTTCTTCCAGTCTACTTACTCCAAACAGTCTCTTCCTCTTTCCCCTGTGCTTCCTTCTGGTGTGTCTTATCCTAAAATCCTTCTCATGACTTTGATATTTGTCCATTTTCAACTTCTGAGATTCTTAAGAAAATCAAATCTATTTGAAATTCTGCAGCTCCGAGTCCTCTAGATGGGTTATCCTATCTTGTATTCAAGATGTGTTCTTCTCTACTGCCTGCACTGCTGGTTCTATTTAGCTGTTGCTGGCTTTCTGTCTCTGTACCACAACTTTGGAAAACTGGTGTCACACGTCTCTTTGCCAAGCCTGCTGCACCCAAAGATCCCCATTTAGACCTATTGCCTTAACACCATGTATTGGTAAGACATACATCTCTGTGCTAAAGGATCGATGGAGCCAATTTATGCTGAAAATAAATTCTTTGAAACATCAATTCAGAAGGCTTTTCTCCCTGGTGTGTGTGGTACAGAGGAACATCAGTACATGTGAAGGTCAGCTATTGCTGATGCCAAAAGAAGTCGACACACCTTATCAATATGTTGGCTGAACTTTGCCAATGCCTATGGGTCTGTCCCACATTGGCTCATTTTACAATGCTATAGACGCTATCATGCTCCAGACTATCTACTATTTGTCATTACCAACATATATTCAAACCTTCAGCTACAAGTTTCCACTGTGAAGTGGGCAACATCCATGTTGCCCTGCAATATTGGAGTGCTCCAAGGTGACCCGTTTTTAGTCATTGTTTTTAACACCGTCATAAACATGCTTGTCATGATGTTGAAGACTCAGTCTTTTGGTTACACGTTTAGTGGTTCATCTCACAAGATCAATGCTCTTCTGTTTGTTGATGACGTTACCCTAGTATCAAAGTTGCCTTCTGATTTACAGCGCTTGTGTAATATTGTGTCTGACTGGTGCCAGTGGTCTCAACTGACCATTAAATGTCCAAATGCAGCTGTTTAGGTCTGATCTTTAAACCCAAATTCCATGTTCGTGATCCTTTGGTTTCAATTTCTAATGAGTCTGTTTCCTTTCTTGGTTCTGAGTCTTTCATTTTTCTTGAAATGCCAATCAATGGAAACTTGTCTGATGATAATTTCAAATCTTCTCTAATAAGCAAGGTAAAGACTTTGATGCGGAAATTGGATAATTGCCCTGTTAGTTGCCGGTGGAAACTAAAATTATATCAAAATGGAATCTTCCCAAGATTGTCATGGTACCTGTCTCTACTTCCTCTTTCACCAAGCTGGCTGCAATCTGAATTAGATAGAATTGTTACATCTTACCTCAAGAAATGGTGGAAACTTTGTCGCTCGTCCTGTACTGCCATCTTCTACCTCTTCCCACAAAATGCTGGTTTTGGCTTACCCCGTTGGTCTACGTCTTTCATCTCCCTCCAGTCTTCAAAATCTGCTCACTTCTTATCCTCACATGACAACTGCGTCCATTCTTTGGCCACCAGTCAAGCATATAATAATTTGTATGGCAATAGATTTTCTGCATTTAGAGAAGCAGCTAAGTCACTATCTGAAACACGAGATGCTTCTGCTGCAAATTTGAGTGACATCACGAAAATAAGACTAAAGGAGGAACACCAAAAACAACTTCTTGCAAGAACTAAGAATCTACATGTCCAGGGCTCCGTCTTCCGTCTAGAAAACTGTACATCTGACGTCTGGGCAAATATTGTCTCTTGTCTTCCTGATAATCAACTTTCTTTTGTCTTCAATGCCGTTTCTGATGCCCTCCCTTCAAAAGCTAATTTTGTCCTATGAAGTAAATGTTCTTGTGATAAATGTCTTCTATGTCATCAACGTCAAATCCTTCTTCATGTTCTCAATAATTAATTGCCTAGTCCTCTTACAATGTCGTCATTACAATCAATGTTACGACTCTGTTCTCAGTCTTCTCTATAATGTGGCTATTAACCATCTACCACATCAATTCAACATCTTTGCCGATTTAAAAGACTGAAGTAAAGTTTCCATTTGACATTATTTCTACTGTACAAAGGCCTGACATGTTGATTTGGAATAATCATGCACTCAAATTTTATGTCATAGAACTGACAATTTCTTTTGAAACAACTTTTGATGCAAATAAAAGAAAGTTGAAACGGTATACGCAGGGTTCTGCCCACGGTGGTCAGGGGTGGTCGGGCCCGACCATCACCTCCCAGACGCTGACCACCATGGCACAGACGCCGACCATCATGTTCAATTTGATCTATTTCAGATTTTCTAACAAATAATTACAACGATTGTGTCATGTGACGTCTGTGGTGCATTTCACGAGGCAGTCCACATCTACGTAAATCCTCTTTGAGTTGATTGTTTCATTTTCAACTTCTGTCTGGACGTCGTGTCGACGGTCGTCACACCTTGAACCTGGTCCTTCCTTCCCGTATATTCGAAATATTAATTAATATTACCCGTATGTTCACTGCAAAGTTCCGGTAAAGTTCCGGTATGTCTATCCTGCGATACTTTAGGTCTCATAGCGGTCATCCAAACAAGAAGAGGAAGGAAATGATTGTTGACGAGTTGGATGGCTGTAGTGATAGCGACATCTCACCAGTTGTCAAGTCAATCGACGGTGTGGGTGACCGCGCCGTACAGATTCTCATTCAGAAAGTAGTTTCTGCAGCGGCACTTTAAAATCAAGCACTTGTAAGCAGTATACCCAATTCAATACGGATTGGTTAGTGGGCAGATATTGGCTAAGGTATACTGCAGAAGTTGGAATAACGTGCTTTTTGTGTGTGAAACACAAACAACACTCTTTCAATAATGATATATGGACTACTAGTCGACCGCGCAAGAGGATTTGTTTACAAAGCATCATGAAGCACGAACAAAGTGCAGCTCACAGGAACAGTGTTTTACGGGAAGCTGCTGCTGTGTCGAGAACAGTCATTACATCAGCTGTGAATCCTGCAGTTCCAGCAAGAGGAATCGAAAAAGCTTTTTCTTGTCTGTACTTTCTTGCGAAGAAAATAATAGCATATACAACGAACTTTGAACCATTGCTGGATTTGTTCAGATTTCTGGGAATGCACATCAAAGGAATGCTTGGTACTGCGAAAAATGCAACCTATACGTCAGATAAGTCTATCCAGGACATGTTGTATGTTATTTCTGAAGTCTTAGAAACAAAAATTTTAGACGATTTGAAGTCATCCAAGCACTTTGCTTTACAATTTGATGAAACATTGGATTGTACAACAACAGAATAGTTGGTGGTGCATGGACGGTTTGTCGACGAAGAGAGCGGATTATTGAGGTCGCACTATTTGAAAATAATTGACGTCTTACAGCCTGAAGGTACTGATGGAGCACCAGTCAATGAGTCTTATGACGCATCTATTACTTTAAGTGCAGAAACTATAACAAAACGAATTATTGAATACACTGATGGCGCACAGTTGGACATGACAAAGCTGAAAGGGATTGGGACTGATGGCGCTGCCACAATGATAGGTGTTTGCAATGGTGTTGTCACTCGGTTGAAGGCTGTCTCACCATCATCAATCGGAGTCCACTGTGCAGCACATAGGCTTAATTTAGCTGCTTCGCAAGCTGGAAATGCGGTTCCCTATGTAAAAAAGTTTAATATCATTATTTGTCAGATATTTGATTTCTTTGACAACAGCTGTGTCAGAACAGCTGGATTGCGTGCGGTACAAAGTCTTCTTCAGGAAAAAGGCAAGCTGACTGCACCTTCCACAACGCGATGGCTGAGTCACGACAAATGTGTCCAAAAGCTCAAGTCTTCGTTCACGTTCGTTGTGTTGAGTCTCCATAGAGAAGGTGAAGAAAGATCAGATGCAAAAGCTGTGGGGCTGGCGAGGATGATCTGCGAATATCACTTCGTGTGTACCATGCTTTTGATGTTTGACACTCTACCAGTAATTTCTCATCTGTCAAGATGTTTCCAATATGATCAATGTGACTACAGCATTATACCAAGCATGTTATCTTCCACCCTCACATCATTGGAGCAATTGACTGTCTCTGGCGGTTTCAATTTGCAAAATCTGCCAGCATTCCTCGAGCAGCTTGAAACGTCAGGCATAGAAGTTAAGAAAGTCGCCAACTTAGACGAAGATTACTTCTTAAGAAGTGTGCGAAGGCCTTTTCTGCAATTCTTGGTCGTAAATTTGCAAGCGAGGTTTGCTGACAAGTCCATCCTGGCATCATTTAATGTCTTCAACCCGAAAAGCTTGCCTACAATCATGAACAAATCAAGCAAAAGTCAAACTGACAAAGCAATGGCTTACGGCAACAACGAAATCGAACTTCTTTCCTCTCAATTTAGTGAAGCTCTCCCTTCAAGTTCATCGGCAGAAGTCCTCAGCGAGTGGAGTGTCTACAAACAGTTTATGATGGAGAACTGCACCAAAATGAGTTTGGGTCAAATCATTACTGACCTTAGTAACGATACAACGAAGGGCAGAATCTACCCCAACATGACAACTCTGGCCAAGATTTGCAGAGTGATTCCAATACATACAGCAAATGTAGAGAGAACATTCTTGCAGTTGAAACTCACTGAAACACGAGTCAGAAATAGAATGAATGAGAAGACTTTGGATGCGCTACTACGAATAGGAATTGAAGGCCCAGCAGACGTTCATGATTTCCTCGTTGGAAAGCGGTTGAACTGTGGTCGAAAAAGAAAAACCGGCAAATTTTATTGTTGTAACTAAACTGTGTGACACTGTGTCTGTGTGTCTTGTGTCTGAGTCAGTCTCGGGGTCAAGTATAATAAAACACTAATTAGTAATTTAATTAGAGACTCAGACACTCTGACTCGTGTACTGTACCACGTGTGACCACGCCCCCTTCAAGCCCGCAAACTCTGACCACCATCCACTTTTTTCTGGGCAGTACCCTGTATACGGACTTCATCATCACCATCAAATCTAAAGGCTTCACCTGTAACCAACTCAACATTCAAATTGGATCTAGAGGTTTTATTGATGCACCAAGTCTTCTTCCTTTCCTTGATGTCATCTCTATCCTTCAACGTCATCGACGTCAACTGTTGTCAACCATCATAAGAGTGACCATTGAAGAATGGTTTAAATATGGCTGGTTAGAAACAATCAGATTCTCTAGTTCTGTTTATTGTAATCTAGTTATTTTAATCATACTTTAGTTGTTAGAGCTTGGACTATTACTTATTTAGCGTCGCATTATTGTTAAGTATATGATGGCCATGTAGTAGTGAGTTGCTCCTCATTATCAAACAAATGAGTTCAAACGAGACGCATCCCTCCAGTACAATAGTCTAGTGTATTGTGAGATGCATCCCTCCAATACAATAGTCTAGTGTATTGTGAGATGCATCCCTCCAATACAATAGTCTAGTGTATTGTGAGATGCATCCCTCCAATACAATAGTCTAGTGTATTGTGAGATGCATCCCTCCAATACAATACGTAGTCTAGTGTATTGTGAGATCCATCATATTCTTTTGACATTTAGGCTGCAAGACCTCCTTGTGAGTTTGACATCTACTCTGAACATCAGGTTAGTAATAATTGAAACATGAACTTTCATATCCATGAACATAATTCTTGTCTATCTGATCAGTTGATCACCAGTCTGTCCAAATTGGTTGCAAACAACTTAGACATCAAGCGGTGGCTATTCAAAATCGATGATGAGTTTGATAGTCGTGGCATCGGTCAGCTCTCTGAAATTGTAACATGTCATGCATTCATATGCATTAGCATTGTGTACCTGTTTTTCAGCATACTGTGATATAGTTGATAATTTACCATGTCGAGACTGGGTGGTGAAGCAGAGAGGACATTTTGGTGACAGTTGGAGCAACAAATGGGCTCAGGTATTCAGTATGTATAACTCACTTATATAATAGTCTAGTGTATTGTGAGATGCATGTCTCCAATACAATAGTCTAATGTATTGTGAGATGCATCCTTCCAATACAATAGTCTAGTGTCTAGTGAGATGCATCCTTCCAATACAATAGTCTAGTGTATTGTGAGATGCATCCTTCCAATACAATAGTCTAATGTATTGTGAGATGCATCCTTCCAATACAATAGTCTAGTGTCTAGTGAGATGCATCCTTCCAATACAATAGTCTAGTGTATTGTGAGATGCATCCCTCCAATACAATAGTCTAATGTATTGTGAGATGCATCCCTCCGATACAATAGTCTAGTGTATTGTGAGATGCATCCCTCCAATACAATAGCATAATGTATTTAGAAATACGTCTTCTTGATACAAATCCAGACTAACTAACATATGCAGTGATACTTAGTGAATGTAGTGACTTCGTTTCTGTACAAATTCGTATTGTAGGAAAGAGCCGTAAGTCAAATCGCTGCCGATCTTCCTGCCATACTAGAGTCACATACTGTCATAGTCAAGAAACAGATCTACCCAAACTGGAAGAGTTTTCTGGAAGTCTTCAAGAGAGGAGGCGTCATCGAAGCTGCACCGGCGTGTGACAACAACAATGTGACATCGATAACAGTTGATTTGGTTATTGACCCGGTTGGTGAGATCAAATTGTTGTCAACTGGAGATCAGGTATGTACATGCATTGATGGATTAGATTTGATAGACAGATTACGGAGATAGGGAGAGAGATGGATGGATATTCGTAGATTGAGAAACACACACAAACAAAAACAATCAAAGACAAAGACAAAACAAGCAAGCAAACAAACAAACAAACAAAAACAAAGACGAAGAGACAAAAACAATGCAAAGTCAAAAACAAACAAACAAAAAACAAATAAACAAAAACAAACAAACAAAGATGAAGAGACAAAACAAACAAAAACAAACAAACAAAGACAAACAAACAAAAACAACAAACAAGACAAAGAGACAAAACAAACAAAAACAAACAAGCAAGCAAACAAAAACAAGCAAACAAAGACAAACAAAGACAAAGAGACAAAACAAACAAACAAACAAAAACAGACAAACAAAGGCAAACAAACAAAGACAAAACAAACAAACAAACAAAAACAGACAAACAAAGACAAAGACAAAAAGACAAAACAAACAAAACAAACAAATACAAAGACAACAACAAAGAAACAAAGACAAAGAGACAAAACAAGCACAAACACATGTCGATGCATGAAACCTAAAAAAACAGACAGACAGATGGACGGACGACTCTCGGTGACAACAACACGTCAAACTCAAGCAACCACAGTTTAACTACCCAACTAAACACATTCCTCTCTCTCTCTCTATCTATTAGATTCATGATTCTCCCTACCATTGCTACGGGCTATCAATCCCACAGTCGTCCGTCGATCCAAATCAACTACAAACAGCAAGCGTCGACATAGCAATGGCAGCCTGCCGTCGTGGTCTCCTTGGTTACATGACGATTGACTTTGTTACCTTCATCGACTCACAAACAGTAAACGAATAGATCAACAGACATTGGGTGTTGATTGACTGTTGGTTGTCTCTAGATGTGTCAGGAGTTGTGGGCTGTGGACTTGGGTGTTGGGTATAGTGACAGCCTGGCTATGAGTCGGGTGTTTGGCTATGTGACTGGTGGACGGTTTGATTTCTCTGAGGGGCTTTTTGAGGTGCCAATCGAACGGAGGATGAGAGAGTATGAGATGCATGAGCAGCAAAGGAGAGAGGAGCACAGGGAATGGGACGAAGAATTAATACCAATGGTGACACACACACACACACACACACACACACACACACACACACACACACACACACACACACACACCACAGTGACACACACACACACACACACACACACACACACACACACACACACACACACACACACACACACAGTGACACACACACACACACACACACACACACACACACACACACACACACACACACACACACACACACACACACACACACACACACACACAGTGACACACACACACACACACACACACACACACACACACACACAGTGACACACACACACACACAGTGACACACACACACACACACACACACACACACACACACACACACACAGTGACACACACACACACACACACACACACACACACACACACACACACACACACACACACAGTGACACACACACACACACACACACACACACACACACACACACACACACACAGTGACACACACACACACACACACACACACACACACACACACAGTGACACACACACACACACACACACACACACACACACACACACACACACACACACACACACACACATGCACACACACACACAGTGACACACACACACACACACACACACACACACACACACACACACACACACACACACACACACACACAGTGACACACACACACACACACACACACACACACACACACACACACACACAGTGACACACACACACACACACACACACACACACACACACACACACACACACACACACACACAGTGACACACACACACACACACACAGTGACACACACACACACACACACACACACACACACACACACACACACACACACACACACACACACACACACACACACACACACACACACACAATGAATGTGGTTTGTTGTTGTCTTGATTGAAAGGATCTTCTCTTAGAAACCTCCTTGTCCTGTGCGGTTTGCTGTGATGAGTTCTCGCCTCGTCCACACCAATTTGTCAGTCATACAGTACAATGTTTTCTTTCGGATGTGCAAAGCCCACAGTGTGGGCTTTGACATGCAGGTGAGATAACAAAGGACAGATCAATGATGGACAGACAAACAGACAGACAGATGGACGGACGGACAAACAGACAGATAGACAGACGGACAGACAGACAGGTAGGCAGGTAGGCAGATAGACAGACAGGTAGGCAGGTAGGCAGATAGACAGACAGACAGACAGGTAGGCAGGTAGGCAGATAGACAGACAGGTAGGCAGGTAGGCAGGTGGGCAGATAGACAGATAGACAGACAGACAAGTAGGCAGCTAGACAGACAGGCAGAGACAGAGACAGACAGACAGACAGACAGACAGGCAGGCAGAAAGTCAGAGACTGCATTTAGGCAGACAGACAGACAGACAGACAGACAGACAGACAGACACACACACACACACACACACACACACACACACACACACACTCACAATTCAATTAAAAACCCAGAAAACTTCACTGCAAAGGACCTTCTTTGCATGCCACACATCTCACGCTATC